>NW_027179717.1:292500-307500 GCF_036669935.1 Montipora foliosa | reverse complement strand
CCCAGACAAGATTGCAATAATCAAAGTGAGGTTGAATTTACGCATTGTGTATGTAATGAAGAGATGGTAGAGACTAACGGTCTCATCCTTTTTATTTCACCCATCCCGAGAGCGACCTTTTAGATTCTTTGCCACCTTAGATGTTCATCAATGACTATCCCAAGCCATTGGACATGTTGAGGAGAGTTCCTCAATAGCAACGCTCAAGTGGGTTTAATAAGGTACTCAACTTTTCCTGAAGCCAATTGGTATAATTTTGGTTTTAGCACTATTCAAAGTTAGTTTAATTTAACATGTAAATGAGGCCTGCTTCAAACGCCAGCTTCTACCGTGTCAAACTTAAATGAGTTTGATCTGGGAGTGGTACAACAACAAATGAACAAGTTCAATATGTTTATCACTGCTGTTTGTGTCTTATTTTTGATCAAACATGGGAGTGGTTTCAAACATCGAATTAAATTCGTTTGCGCCAAATTCAAAATAAATAAAACAACAAAACACACCTTCCATCCAGCGGTCAGCTACCGCATGCGCAGAAGAATCAGTAGCGCGAAATTTGAAACTGGCCTAAGGGGGCCAAGAGTGTGAAATACATTACCCCCAAGCCCCGTGCACATAAATTTAATCATTACACAAGCAGCTGACCTTTCGATGGACAAGAGATGTAGTTTGAGGCCAAAGTAAGACTAGACACTACATGCCATTAAGAGGAAATTCCTGAACATGGCGGGCGGGCAATGGTCTACACATCAAAACTGAAAACAGAGCTCTTTTGAACTCTGGCATTCTAAAGGCATAAAATATGGGATTGACGAGTGAGTTTCCGTAAAGTAAACAAAGAGTAACCAAAGTTAAACGTATACTTGTTCGATGGGAAATTTCGTCGTAGAGAACTGAGTCCACACTGCCGGCAACAAACCACAAAACGATACGTGGTAAGGACAGCATCGAAGACACACTCGTCACAATGAGTAATGTCTTTGTCAGTTTTCTTTCTTTAGTGATTCCACCATGGCTCCGAGGAAGTGTTCCGCATTTCATTTTAATAGCGATGGACGCGTAGGAAACAAGGATAATGAGAAGACAGCAAGATGAAACTAAAGGGCCCTGAATGTCATAAGGCAAGTAGACACCGTACCAGAATAATAGGAAATCCACAGCCACCCATATCCCCGCTGTAATCCAAACGGCGAAAACAGCTGCTCCAAAGGTCCTCTTTTTCATGAGGCGATGCTTAAATGGACGAAACGTTGCGTGTAAACGCTCCAACGAAATAACAGCAAGATTTACCATGGAGGAGTGCAAAAAGAACAATGCCAAACCGTAAAATATACTAGTGGTCAAGTTCTCGACAGCAAACCAAAACTGCCATAAGAAGATGTCCCCCTCCAGACAAAGGAAACGCAGATTATAGACCAGAATGGGCGGCGAGAATAATCCAGCAAAGAGATCAGCAACTATCAAGTTGATTACCAGGTATATGTGACGCTTGCGAAGACTGCGATCTCTTAAGAAAACAATGATTGAAAGGCCATTCAATGTCACTATAGTAGCCGACACTGTGTATAGTACCAGCTGCCAGGTTATGCACTCTGATCGAGATACACTCAGCTCAAATAACGTGTCGTTTTTCTCACCAAAGAATGTCGAATTACCCGACTCAGCAGCCATCGATACCTGAAGAGAAAAATCGCTAGTAAGATATCATAGCTATAATAGGTGTATGAATTTTCCCACTATGACACTATCATTCGTTTGGATAAAAGACTTTAATTATGACTACAATGAGGTTTTCGAGTTGACGTTGCGACTAGGGAAGGATTGAATAAAAAAGCTGCAAAAGCTCAAGGCTAGCCACTGTGTCCGGGAAATCCTCTTCTAATGATTTTGAAATCGAAGTCATCAGAACTGGGTGCTAACCAAGCGGTTATATCCTTCTATTTTCTTAACCTTGATTATATTTTGAGCGGTAAAGGACAACGGCTGTAGTACAAGGAAACGGATTCCCGTGCAAGCCCCTTGGAATAAAATTCTACTAGTCGCATAAAACGCGCATTTTATATTTTCGCTGAATAATGTAATCCCTTTTATCGGCTCTGATTGATCTTCGAGTAGACAGTAAACCAACCGAACTACTGTCTTTTCTGCTCATCGCCTAGCCTGTATACAGCCGCACGCTCTCCGAAAAAAAAAAATCGGAGAGGAGCGTCTGTGATTTACCGTTGATAATCTTTTTCCATACCACGTGATTTTTCCTGGAATGAGTGGAAAATGATTTGATTGGTTATTACCCATCGATCATTACATCATTGAAACAACGAGTTTTGATTGGCTTTTATTTTTATTTCTCCACATCAACACCGTGAGAAACACCGTGAGAGATTTTACGATGAGTTCGTGTGTACTTTGAGCAAGGTACAAAATACGAATAAAAATCTTTTTGATTGTCAAAGAGGTTTTTATTTTAAAGTACGAGCGGAATTGTTATCTATGGAGTGTAAAGTGGAAATCGATTCGACGTACATTTGTAGGAATTGTTGTCAGCGCAAAAGAAACGAAAGCGCTCTTCACGAGGTGAATATAGCACTATTCAAAAGATTGTCCACTCGAAAACGTCTCCCGCTATTCCTTACCAGTCAATGTAATCCCAACGACTTGCTCGGACCAGCCTAGCCATTCTCAAGCACAATCTACAAAGCGTAATGCCCTGGAAGATTTTAGATGTGAACACCTCGAGGAAAATAACAGCTCATCGGTAACGATCTGTGCTGCTCTGAAGATCAGAGCCGTAACCGGTTGGAAGGCTTGCAAATACATCCTTTCCTTTAAAGAGGGCTTCTATGCTATAAAGCCAAGGTATCTTAAAACTATCCGCCAACTAGCTCCAACGAAACATGAGCCAGGCAAATTTTGGTCACCGTAGATCACTTAATAATGTATGCAAAATTATTACGGAACACGATTACTAACGGTAAATCACAGACGCTCCTCTCCTATTTTTTTTTTTTTTCGGAGAGCGGAAGGCTGTACACAGGCTACTCATCGCCTGGAGAAGAAAATACGCTAACATAAACAATAAATGGTTTTCACCTGACATCACAGAAGCCATGTTGGTGCACAGAATAAATGGAGAAAAAAGTTTTTCGGAATTTGACGCTATTATAATGCAAAACATGAGCCATAATTTGCCAACCTCGTTCCCAGGGTCTTCTGAGCTTTCAACATGGCGGCGGGTCGGGACACAGCAGATCACGTGATCAATTTGTCCGTCGAGGATAGACAAATATGCAAATGTTTCCAAAATGGCGGCAAGGAATAAGGTGAGAGAAATCTGGGTTCGACAACTGCCAACAAAATAATACAAACAAAATGGCGTGCCAGGGGAAGCTACAGGAACTGCACCGACCGGTGGTCTGGGTGAAAACATTGGTTTGGTGTTGAGGCTCTTATTCTCGCCGGCGCAAATTTGTAATATCTGTACAAGTAAATGACTGGGACAAGGCCGGAGCCATTCCTGTATTTAGCCGCTCCTGGGGAAAACTAAAGCCGTAAAATTTGTTGTAAGAGACCTAGAATACGGATGGATGAATGCATGAGTAACGGGAATGTGGTAGATGACAGAGAAGTCTTGTTTTGCTTTCCATTTCATGTTGTTTTAAAGCAATGCAAGTTTATATGCGGCTATTATTTCTCGGGGCTGTCATTTTTAAACAGCTTGGAAACAGCCATTGCACACAGTTTCACCCGTAACATCACAAACATTTGATTCCCGTAAAATCCAGTGAGCTAAGGTTTAATGAAAGCCCTGGTTCTAGTTATTTAGTCTCGGGGCTATGTTCACTGTCTTCCTTAAATATATAGTTTACATTGCATGTCATTTTTTTCAATCAATTCAACCTGATTCAACTGAGAGTAAAATTATTTTCATACACTTGGATGATTATCTGATTTCTTATCGGTGTATATGAACCTTCTGACAGCGACTTTCCCCACTATACATTGACCCAAAGCTATTTTCCTGAAAGCAAGTATTTTACAACATATTTTGTTTTGAGAATCTGTTGTACTTCATTTTCACAGTGAAACTAGTATTTGAATGCTCTCTTGTCGTTTTATATCTCGTCTCATAGATTGACTGCACGTATTATCATATCAGTGTAAAATCAGTATTAGAATTCTTTTCTGATTGCTAACAGGGAACCACAGCATGTTTTCAATCACGGTGCCCACATTCTTAGAATTAGTCATTGAAAATATATTTTGTGGGAAATTCACGTAACCAAGCCAAAGTACATTGCTGAGCATGCTATTCCATGGCAATGATCTGCTTCTTGTGCTGTTCAAGCCATGAAAAGAATTTACCAGCTGCAGTGGAGACAATGTGATGTCTTTGGAATGCTGCTCATGAAATCTGTTGGGCATAATTCGAAAAGGGCGCAATTTGTGCAAGTCCTAAATATGAACATCTCATCATTTTAGCAGTTCTTGTAGAATGAGCCCAAGGTAATGGGTGGATCTTTGTTGTTTTATCAAACTGGATTATAATCTGGTGAATCCCAGGTGCTGTTTTGGAGGCAGTGACAATGACACAGTTTGTTTTATATTTGCCCCCATTCCTTAAACTACATTTTTGTTTCCTATCTAATTTGACTTCAGGGTGAACTATTTACAGAGTGAGATAGAAAAGCCAATCAAAACGGAGTATTTTTTTTTTCGACATCAAACCAATCAGAGTTGACATCAGAGTTATGTGTCCCAGGGTTGTGCCAGGGTCTTCTCGCGACACGCCGCCATGTTAAAAGCCGAGAAGACCCTGAGAACGAGGTTGATAATTTGCTATTTTTTTGTGCACACATGGCCGTATCATCACGTGATTGAAAACCATCTACAACGTTGTTTTAAATAAATAGAGTCAAGTTCTACCCACGTTTATTATCGTTACCTTAATCGAATTTGGTGAAAACTAGGATTTGCGACAAACTTATGAAAATCAACTCCTTTCATTCTCACGCTCTACTTGTCTAACTTCAGGCGCAAAAAAAATTGGCAATTAAGACTATAACCGCTGGACTAATAGGTCCCGTTTGTATGGTCTCGGTTACCCGAGACAGCCCTTCTCCCCTCCCCGAGACAACTAGGCATGACTACTCCGGGGGTAGAGGGTAGAGGTGGGGTAGGGGGTGAAGGGTAGGAGTAAGGGGTGAGGGCTAGGGGGTAGAGGGTGGGGGTAGGGGGTGAAGGGTACAATAGCTGAAACAGTCCAAACCTTTACAAAAATGCTAACTTTAGGCCTAAACACTATGTTTTAGATAATGTTTAGGCCTAACATTAGCGTTTTTGTAAAGGTTTGGGTTGTTTCAGCTAGTGTACCCTTTACCCCTCACCCCTACCCCTCACCCCCTCATTCCCTACCCCTCACCCCCAGAATAGTCATACCGAGACAACTTTACCGAGCGTGTTTATGAGCATTGCGTGACCGAGACAAAGTTGACCCTAGTTAATTGTGCGTGCATTGAAAAACTGAAAATACGTATCATCATTTGCCCAGAAATCCAGAAATTGGACCGATACATCTTAACTGAGCAGTGTATGTGTAGTTTGAATAAAAAGCTGTTTTGAATCGAGAGTTTCAGTTGGCTATGGAGAGAATTTTGGCGGGAAAAAGCTGTTCAGCTGTCTCATCGATCTCTGCTAAGCGAAAATACGCTTCACTTCCGCGTGCATTCTCGTTCTGGGTAGTCCAGCCAAAATGTTTATATGGAAAAACGTTGTCTCGCTTGCCAGGGTTGCTCTATTTGCCGAGGCGAGACAAGTTGTCTTACCCACCCGAGTTGTCCTCGCCACCTCTTGTAAACGGTTGCCAGATTTTTTTAAAGTGCTACTATGATCAAAAAATTAACTTCCCTTTTTCCTTTAGATTTTGAAAACGTGTTTACTTGACACCTGACTGGCAAAATTTTGAGCTTCAAGTTATATCCAAAGGTTGTTTGCTTTGAGTGCAAGTTTTGGATTTCACGGTCCGCCATTACTCACGTTCCAAAATGACCGATTGGACCTCAGAGGGTTGGATCGAGGTAAGATGACGTCAAAGACTCACTGGCTTAAAACTGCAGCATGTAAACGCAGCTTATTATACATGCAAAACACGAGTTTAAAAGTCTGAAAGCTCGAAACTCCCGTGCTGCATATTAATTTAGGCGCGTGCAGACGCATTGCATTTTTAAACTGGTGAGTCTTTGACGTCATCTTATCCTCGATCCAGCTCTCTCAAGATTTTTAAAGTTAGTAATGGCGGACCATTAAATAGGGAAATTCCAGTCAAAATAAACAGGTGTCTTTATATATTGGTACGAGCGGTTTCAGATAAAAAAAATAAAGAATGAAAAGTTTTACATTTGCAAGCTCACATTGTCGTCAAAACATAAAATTGGGTGATTTCACGTCGTTATGCTGCGCGTGCTGCTGCACGTGCTGCGCGAGCTGCACGATTATTTTTCCTCTTTAAGGTGATTCCCTAGTATTGCATTGCGCATCCTGTTCTGCGCATAACACAGTGTAGGCCACGTTCGTATTCAGGCATGGCTAAGAGGCTTTATGGTCAAATTTCACGGCTCAGTTTTGTTTTATTCCTCTCACAAGTCTCAAGGGATACTTCTAAACAAAACAATGTTTAAAGTTAACCATAAAGACTCGTGGCCATGTGTGAATATTGATATATCGAACGTGGCCAAAAACATTTCAAAATAGCGACCTTTCGCGCGGGAAAGCTCGCTAGAAAGAAGAATGGCCGTTTTCAGAGCACAGCAGTAAAGAGCAAAACGGGAAAATCTTTTAGACTCTTGCAAAACAAAAACTCGAGTGATGGCCTCGATGATACTCAAGTGTCATTTCAGTCCGAGAGTGAAAGTGAAAACCGCGCTATCGGGGAGACGTCCGGGGAGACGTGTTGTTCGACGGGTCGAGCTTGGTTTCCTTTGTGTTTTCTCCTAAACGAGGTTAGTGACCTATCTTTTTTTTGCCATAATTTTATTCTCTTACTCCTCATCTATATGCTGTAAAAAAAATTAAAAAATTAACGTCAGAAAAAAAAGTTACAGGGAAAAAAGTGTTCGTAGCCATCACTCGTGGACACAAAATTGTCTCCTCGCGATCACGCACCCGAGGAATATTTGTAGTCAGTACCTTTTCAAGAGGTGTGCCTGCGCCATAGAACAAACATTAATTATTCCTTATTCCTTTTTTATTTCAAGAATTACGTCAAAGCTGTGCTTCCTGCTCCTGCAAAACGTAGCGTGAACAGATGGAAAAATATTGTCCTCGATAGATGAAGTCGGAAAGATCAAATGAGTAACTTGAGCAAGTCATATCTCGCAAACGAACTTGGTGACCTATTTTTTTAATCGCACATTTCGCGTCACCATAATGTAGGGAACAATTGAGAAAAGTTTAAAGAAAATCTTACGACAACTTCTATTACTAAGGAATCACCTTAACCTTGGTGCAGTCGAAGTCGTCGTTTCCTAAGCTCCCTAATGACATTGGTTGAAAGTGGAAACTGAAAAAAATTCGTACTGCACAACGCATTTTAGCTTTTATTTTTGCGGTACTCTGGGTAACGACGACGTCAAAACACCAAATTCGACGTTTTGACGACAACGTGAGCAAACAAATGAAATGTCAACCTTTCATTCATCATTTTTGCTATGAAACCACTCCTACCAATTTATTTTTAGCCGGATACTTCGTCTAAATTTTACGACGTGAGTGAGTTGGAATAATCGAGAAGTACTTACGACGGTCATAGTGCAAAATTATATTTTGAGGTGACGTTTTCCTCTATCTTAAAGTCCCCCTAATGTCTCCAATTCTGTGAAATAAAATTCTGGAGTAAACTGAAAGCGCCAAATGTAAATGCCACTCGCAACCAAATGGAATTTCTGGCGATTGAGTGGTAACGAAAAAGCCTGAAATTGAATATTTCTGCGTCACGAGAGTGACGGGGCCTGGGTTACAATAGGTGTTAGAGAGGGATTATGGATAGTGACTGGTGTATGTAAGCTAGGTATAGCATGTGATTAGTCATTCTAGGTCGACACCGTTTACCTGCAATTTTCGAGATTTTGGACTTGTAAAGGTTTTGTAGGATGGGTTCTTTATTTCTCTGGCTGGCCCATGTCTCTTACCAAGGGAGGACAGTTCAGTGCGGCGGCTCTTTGTGTATTCGTCTTCTAAAGGTTACGATTGCCAATTCAGTGCTTGCTGTGGCTTTTCTTGTAGTTTAGTCAAGTTTTCAACGTTACATCGATACTCAAGTGCTGAGCCATTCTAAGCCTAACTTGTGATTAAGTTTCCTTTATGCTTTTAATTTTTTACATTCATCTGTTACGCAATTAGATACCTTTAAACCCCGAAGTGTTTGCGGCACTTCGTTTGGTTCGGGGAGTACGTTTCCATTTTTCCCACAGCGTTTTTGGTATCCGGCAATGCCGCTAGTTTTGTATTTTCCTTAATTCAATTTATGTGTGCCAATAGTTGCGACTTTTATCCAATATTCACGCTTGTAATGTTACGATGGGGTGCGGCCGAGACTCCCAAAATAAACCTAATGGTATTAGTAACCTAATTTCTCTCGCGCCTGTAGCGTAGTGAAGCTGAAATTATAAGATAGTTTGATCTTTGTCGAAAACACCATAACAACTATTACATGTTTTTAGTGACTTTCTAAAAGCTTTTTGTCACATAGTGACCTAATTATATGAAGCAATTACAAATAAGTCACCAGTCGAAAACAAAACGATTTTTCGCCAGCGAATAAGCATTTTGAGACAATTCGTGAGTTTTGGAGATTTGGGTAAGCTTAGGAAACCACAATAACAACTCAGTATAAGGGTGTCATTAGGGTGTCATTAGGGTCAAACCGCTCAAAACCGAACAACCCTCAAAATCAAGTTTTTAAAACCATGTTAGAACTAATTCATTGGTAATAAGAGTAGCATACGAACTTGGGTCTGCATCAGGAGGTTAATTCCAGAAATGAGAATGATGCTATAGAATATTTGCACGCGGCTGACACGCATGATTAACGAACCTAAAGCGTACATCAAATTGGAGAAACCGCATCGGATATTTAAAAAAAAACCTTTCCCTTTTGCATAAAACCAAATGCGAAAAATAGATCAATATTCGTCGTGCGTAGTTTTTCCAGCTTTTTTTTCCAATAAAGGAAGAAAGTTGTGCTTTGTCATCAATGTGTTTAATAATAAAACAATTATCCTGCTCAATCTTGCGGAATATCGCCTGATTTTAGCCAGCTCGGCTAATTATCAGGCGATATTCCGCGCGATTTCACAGGATAATTGTTAACTATTCACCTCCGAGCAACTTGCGCTCGATTTGCGCCCGAAAATATTGTAATCGTTGGAGGAATAATGAGTAAAAATCATCTTTTTGTGCTATATCATCTAACTGTTTTACTATATACTAAAACAATTATTCATCTCAGTGTCGGTGGCTAGTGGTTGATATTTACCTCGCCGCTTGGCGGCACGGTAAATAATATCCACCACTAACCACTTCCAGAGTTAACTTACAACTCGTCATGACGACTTAAAAGAGTCGCCATAACGAATTATAACTCGACCTATAAGTCGCCATAACATGTTTTAAGTCGATTTATATTTGCCATAATGAATTATAAGTCACGGTGACGTGTTATAAGTCGATTATAAGTCATCATGATGAGTTATAAGTTGATTTGTAAGTCTTCTGAAATGATTAAAAATGTTGAAGGACTAAAAAGTATTTTTCATGGGACGTGTTTTAAGTTGTCTAAAAGTCGTTTTTACATGGTTAAAATTTTGGGATGGATTTCCCGTTAGGGGCTCCACATTGCATAATTCTGTTTCCGTATTCGAATCTTGAACTAAGAGAGAAATGTTATCACGCTGCATGCTAGAAAATTTGCCGGTGTTTAACTGTGTTTTTCGCTATTGTTCTCTCCATCAAAGAATCGCAGACGTTTTCTTGTCACTACCCAAGGATAAACGAGATTTTTTGTCGGTGAAGTGTGTATAAACAGACTTTTTTTTTTTTAATCAGAGATATGCGGTGCAGTGTTTATAAAATGTGCATAATACTACCGTGCACCAGAAAGGGCAGGAAAGACTAGTCATAAGACGACTTATAACTACGACTTATAACTAGTCCAAAATCATTTCATTTTAATACTTACACTTTTTCAAATATGAAAACAACTTAAAAGTCAACTTATAACTCACCATGACGACTTATAAATATGGGTTATTGATCAAGCTTGTTCGGTCAAGATGGCTGCTATTGGCCAAGTTCTTTTTTTGCGTGTTTATGGACCGAGACGAAGTCGAGGTCCATAAACACGCAAAAAAATATGACTTAAAATATTAATATTAAATATGACTTAAAATATTATATGACTTAAAACACCAAAAAATGATCTTTGATCTTGCGGGACCAAGCGAGAAATCCCGAGCGGGCACGATAGCTCCATCATGCCCGCTCGGGTAGCCAATCAGAGCGCGCGATTTGATTCATCTTGCCCGCTCACGGAGCTAGTCATATAATAAACTGACTTATAACACGTATTAGTATATACTAAAACAATGGACAGCGTTCAAAGCCCGCTCTGGTTGGCTACTCAAACTCCGGATATCCTTTGTTATTAAATTCTCAACCTCGGATAATGCAATTCTCGTGCTCTGATTGGTTCACTCAATCTCGGTTATCAGCTCATATAACTTAGTTTGACCTTATATGGTAAATGATTGCGCTTAGCGTTGCTAAACTAAAAACTTTTACGCCAGGAGGCGAAATTTCTCTGGTATAAAGCAAAAGAAAAACATTTTTGTGAAAAGTTTGGATCAATTTCGAAGCTTAGAAGTACGTGAAAAGGTAAGAAATGTTTTTGTGATGAGCCTGCGTCTGTCTGACCACTAGGTATTACACAACATCGCATCTTCATCAAGTTTTTTCGATTTCGGTAGGATTTTCTCCCTTTTTTCGCTCGTATTTCGTACTTCCAAGCTTTTGGAGTTTAAGGAATTTCACAAAAGAAATATTCCACTCGCGCTTGTTGGATATGAGGCTGGTTATAGCCAGCGAGCTGCGTAGCGCCGAGTTGGCTATTTACCATCTCATATCCAACGCGCGCTCATGAAATAATTGTTAAGTGTTATTCAACATATTGCAAGAAATGTCCAAATATGGTCATAGAAATCTCAATATTCGTCGTGCGTACTCAACGTATATCAAACGATATACGTAATTTTGTATGTCGCGGAGAAAAATGGTAGTTTTTCCAGCTTTTTTTTTTTTCCAATAAACGTAGAAAAGTGTGCTTTGTCATCAATGTGTTTAATAACAAAACAATTATCCTGCTCAATCTTGCCGAACATCGCCTGCTTTTAGCCAACTCGGCCTACGAGTGCTGGCCTCCTCGGCTAATTATCAGGCGATGTTCCGCGCGATTTCACAGGATAATTGTTAACTATTCACCTCCGAGCAACTTGCGCGGGATTTGCGCCCGAAAATATTGTAATCGTTGGAGGAATAATGAGTTAAAATCATCTTTTTGTGCTATATCAACTAACTGTTTTAGTATATACTGAAACAAACTATTCATCTCAGTGTCGGTGGGTAGTGGCCATTTCCACTTCGGTGAATAGTTGTTAAATAGCGGCACGCAAGTTAACTTACAACTCGTCATGACGACTAAAAAGTCGCCATAACGAATTATAACTCGACCTATGAGTCGATTTCTATTTGCCATAATGAATTATAAGTCACCGTGACGTGTTCTAAGTCGATTTATAAGTCATCATGATGAGTTATAACTTGATTTGTAAGTCTTCTGAAATGATTAAAAATGTTGATGGACTAAAAAGTCGTTTTGGACGTGTTTTAAGTTGTCTAAAAGTCGCTTTTACATGGTCAAAATTTTGGGATGGATCTCCCGTTGGGAGCTCCACATTGTATAATTCTTTTTCCGTATTCGAATCTTGAACTGAGAGAGAAATGTTATCACGCTGCATGCTTGAAAAATTGCCGGTGTTTAACTATATCAGATAGAAAATAAAGGGGGAAGATTCCCACTTTATTTTCTTTTGCTACATCATAACAAAGTTATTCTCACCTTATTTCCTTTGTAGAGAATTTTTCTTAGGAGAAAGTGAAATGCTGGTATTAAAGCAATGCGACAGTATTCGACACTGTCACAAACGTCTCGCATCCGATACAATAGGGACTTTTAATATCTACGGTTAAGAGATTGAAGTTGTACAATATAAGTGAAGTATTCTAAAATAAATTGTGTACCTGCGGTTTTAGAGTAAAAAAAAGAGAATTGCATGCTCACGTTGTCGTCAAGTTTGGTGATTTGACTTCGTTGTTACTTAGAGTACTGCAAAAACGGTGATATGTGCTATTAAGGAGCTTTAGCAACGACGACGCGTACGGGAACGGAAACAAGAACGTCATCTCAAAACATAAATTCTCATTACTGTAATCACTTGGAGACTATTCCAAGCTTTTTAACATGACATTGGTGTGGCACTCCCTCAAGAATGAAACCGATATGAGTCAAGCAAGGGGAGGAAATGAAAATTTATCGTCAAGTGCTGGCTAACCCAAATGGTGTCAGCAACACCGCCCGATAACTTGCAGTTAGAGACCATACTTGAACCAGCAAACATAGCCAGACACCGTAGCCTAAACAAAGCAAAATACAATAGAAAAGGAGCTTGTGACACCAAGAAAGTATTGCCCTACGATCGCTCATTTTGCAAAAAGGAATGAATTTAAGAACAAGTTGCATAATTTGAGCATAAATGGGCAAAAAATGGGCACACCTGGTAGCATAATATGCTACTTTTGCTAGCACAATCTATAAAAACCTAGTACAGAGCAGAAGAACTTGTGGCTTTCTAAAAATAATAATAGATGCGCAACCGTGCTACTGAAATTTAAATTGACCAATCAGAATTCAGCGAGCAGGAAAAACTGTGCTGCCCGACGTCACGTACAACGCCACGTCAATTGTTTGCAATTAGAAAACCATTTAAAAGGTTTTGTGGCAACTTTTTTGTCAACAAACTTTTGCGCCAAAACGGGATTGCCGGCGAACGGCGATTCGAACGTCAGCTGTTGTTCTTAGGCTGTTATTTGTTCTTTTTCTAACTATGTTAAGACGAATTCAGTATGATGTTTTCAAGTGTAAGAAGACATCAAAACTGTATTGATAATGTATTTAGTTTTGTTAATTCGCAAAAAAACACTTTGGTGGCGTCCTTTTGACAGGGTAGAGCGACAACAACGCTGTTTGCGCACAGAAATGCACCGTTTCCGATGAAAGGGAAAACGACTGACAGGATAGCACAGTTTTGACTGCCGCGCGTACTGCGGGCGCGGGTTCCGTATGCAAGGAAAGGTTAACTCATTGAGCTGGTATGGGAGAAGCAAGCTCCTACTCACGGCTCCTGGTTTTTTCCATAGTCCTTCAACTTCAAATATAGTTTCCAGTCTTAACCGAGTAGTTTTTCACTGAAATTTTGGCGATTTCGTTCTTCTAGTTTGAATTCAAGACGAGTTTTCCATCACGACGGATATCGGGTCCTTCAAAATCCGTCAGTTTGTCGAGTAAAAATTAATGAGTTCTCCGTCAGTTTTCCATTTCGTCCCGCTTTCACATTTAGACCGGCGGGTTTTTCGTCAAAGATAAATTTTCCATCTCAGACGAGATTTTCGTTCCTTATGTGAAAACTGCTAATGAACATTCTCGTCCCCAGAGCCCCTCGCTTTCACTTAACTTTACAAGTGACGTTTCTCCTACCACGTGCCCAAATAAAGGGGGACTCTGGAAACGAGAATGTACAATGACGTATCCCAACTCATTCTCTACCTCGAATTAACCATTATCATTAATTGGTAAGTTGCTCTGACTTTACTATTAACCGCGCAATGGTGGCTCAATTGGTTGAGCACACGGCTGGCATGCGTACGGGAGGTCGTGAGTTCGACTCCGGCCGGAACAACACTCAGGGTCTTAAAATAACGGAGGAGAAAGTGCTGCCTTTGCAATAACATCCGCAAATGGTTAGACTTTCAAGTCTTCTCGGATAAGGACTATAAACGGTAGGCCCCGTCTCAAATATATCTTTCATAGCGTGCTCAATATTCGTCGTGCGTACTCAACGTATATCAAACGATATACGTAATTTTGTATGTCGCGGAGAAAAATGGTAGTTTTTCAAAGTTTTTTTTTCCAATAAACGTAGAGAGTTGTGCTTTGTCATCAATGTGTTTAATAATAAAACAATTATCCTTTTAAATCTTGCCGAATATCGCCTGATTTTAGCCAACTCGGCCTACGAGTGCTGACCTCGTCGGCTAATTATCAGGCGAAGTTGCGCGCGATTTCGCAGGATAATTGTTAACTATTCACCTCCGAGCAACTTGCGCGGGATTTGCGCCCGAAAATATTGTAATCGTTGGAGGAATAATGAGTTAAAATCATCTTTTTGTGCTATTTCATCTCACTGTTTTAGTATATACTAAAACAACTATTCATCTCAGTGTCGGTGGCTAGTAGTTGATATTTACCTCGCCGCTTCGCGGCACGGTTCATAATATCCACCACTAGCCACTTCCACTTCGGTGAATAGTTGTTAAATAGCGATACTCAAGTTAACTTACAACTCGTCATGACGACTAAAAAGTCGCCATATTGAATTATAACTCGACCTATGAGTCGATTTATATTTGCCATAATGAATTATAAGTCACCGTGACGTGTTATAAGTCGATTTATAAGTCATCATGAGGAGTTATAAGTTGATTTGTAAGTCTTCTGAAATGATTAAAAATGTTAAAGGACTAAAAAGTCGTTTTGGACGTGTTTGTAAGTTGTTTAAAAGTCGTTTTTACATGGTCAAAATTTTGGGATGGATGTCCCGTTGGGAGCTCCACATT
>NW_027179717.1:277500-290000 GCF_036669935.1 Montipora foliosa | reverse complement strand
ATACACTCCATCCACTCGAGGATCGAAAGAAAAGTGCAACCCTGACTCGAAGCTTCGAAGGATTTCATCTTTTAAGCGTCGGCGATGTTCAAGCCGAGGGGCAACAAAGACGCAAAATGTAATCTCTTCTCTTTTGTACCTTGCAAGTGATGTACAATTGATGAAGAGGGAATTGGAGTTAGCAATATGCGAGTTACCCTGCGAGCAGAGTCTCTTTCGATCTTTCTAGATAAGTCGGGAAGAAGAAATAGACTCTGCCAACCGGCTCGACATTTCGTGTTGAGCATGCGTTAAAAATTCAAACGTATTAGGGAGTCAGTCACGCGTGACTAGTTACCGCAAATCCACAAAACCAACACAAACAGTAGCGGATATTTTCGAACAACTCTGGCAAACACACGACAACCAAGGAATCATTTCCTCAAGATAGTTCAAGTTTTTAAATTGCCATTTTAATTTTTACTGAAAAAATTAATAGGTTTCTCAATTCTGGTAAACTAGCTTCTGTAACCGACATACGGAGGAAATACTCATGGGAATTTAGACAGTTAAAAATTGTCACGCTGTTGTAAATTTAAAAAATATTGATGACGCGTGGCGATTGATCATGCGCACAAATAAAAAGAAAACAGGTTTGGCAAGTTGAAACTGGACTGACTCATCCATTTCTTTGGATGAGCGGCAAATCAAAGAAAGTCGAGCCGGCTGGCAGAGTCTACTTTCCTCTTCCCGACTTATCTAGGAAGATCGAAAGAGACTCTGCTCGCAAGGTATATGCGAGTGGGAGTACACTGTGCAAAAACCTTGTGTGAAAAACAATGAACCACAGCACAAGTAATTATGACTAAGGAAAATATACACGTGGCAGCATAATCCAGCTCCATCAACATTATTTCTTAAAATGTGTAAAGTATACAAGCTTACATACTATTTTTTTGTGTGTTGTGTTTCCATATTTTCCCCCGCGTGATATTTTTATTGAAAACGTCTTGTTTTCTCACTGATAACACCTTGTATTTTTGCACCAAAAAATGATAACAGATAACGCTAGTTGGCTTGGGGAATTCTGAAAAGTAATAAAATTGCTTTGTACTGTTTCTTGGTAGGCATTTAGTGTTACCCTCCGCGAAGATATGGTTAGGAAATTGGTAATTCGAAACCTTTGCAAAGGGATATAGAGTATGGATCACATCCATTCTCTCCTGATAATGGAGGATGATCTCTGGATGAGGAGGGTATACACACAGTTGGCGAAGACACGGAAACAACACCTGTAGGAGGCACCATAGCAACGGCACTGTTACCACACCCAGCTGAGGTTGATCTTGGCCCGTCAGGGTGTGCCCAGCTTGTTGGGTGGTGTGTATGCTTCAGGTGCAGGCCAATGCCACAAGCACTTGAAAATAATTGCCGTCAGCGGAGAACTTGCACAACAACATCAGCACTTTTTGTTAAATTATGTCTTGATCTTGATGTCTTAGAACTTTGCATTCGTAATATGGGAGACATCAGGAATGATCGGGAAGATAACAGAACAATGGCCTTCCAAAAAGCAGCTTATACCCAGTTGTGGGAAAAACTAATAATTGGTTCTAGCTCTAAAATTCCCAAGCCAGAGCTTTTTTTTGTTCTTTTGTTTCAGATTATGGTAAGCTGAGATGAAAATAAAAATAATAATTATACCAACAATACCTATATGTAAAGATGCATTCTCGTCTGAAACGGAAGATTCGCCTGACAGGTTCCTCGGCAGATGTAAATTTAAGACGAGAAAACTCTTCTCCATTTACTCGTCTTAAAATTTACATTTGGACGAGTAACTGGACGGTTTGTCGCTCACAAAATCGTGAAAGAACTGGAACGAGGAGGGATCTTATGAAAAATGGCGGCCTTAAAATATTTATGTCAAAAGTTGTGTTTGAAAATTTGTAAGAGTTGTAAGAATGATTTCATGGCCCACAGGCACTGTAACCCTAGCCCTAACCCTCACACGCTGTTTAACCTTGGGCGCCATCTTGTTTTAGGAGCCTCCATATGCACTTGAGTCAACCTTTGTGCGTATCTTCCTATTTTGAGAACTAACCCTTCAGGAGGGAGGAGACTCTTATTTAAATTAATTTACATTAATTTGCACAAATTGTTTCTGCTATTTTTGTTTTCGTTTGACTATAATATTATATAGTACGTACAGAGCAGGCTTTTATGGATTGTGTAGCATAATTTTCGCCGATTTTTAAGAAGTAGCACTGCTGGCATAATCGGTATATATTGATACGCCTGAAACCATTTTTGATCAATGTTTTAGCCGCATTCGCGTTTTGGTATGGGAGAGAGAGAGCCTCCCTTGGAGACTGGCAGTCTGGCACGAGATGAGGGCACCAGAAGTTGCTAGATGGTGTTGGTCACAGTACCTCTCATTTGCAAGTTTGCCAAATGGCGTCAGCCACGCCGCCCGATAACTTGCAGGTAGAGACCATAACAGAACCAGCAAACATAGCCAGACACCGTAGCCTAAAGAAAGCAAAATACAATAGAAGAGGAGCTTGTGACACCAAGAAAGTATTGCTACACGATCGCTCATTTTGCAAAAGGGAATGAATTCAAGAACAAGTTGCATGATTTGAGCAGAATTTGGGCAAAAAGTGGGTACTGCTAGAAGCATAATATGCTACTTTTACCAGCACAATCTATAAAAACCTAGTACAGAGCAGAAGAACTTGTGGCTTTCTAAAAATAAAAATAGATGCGCAACCGTGCTACTGAAATTTAAATTGACCAATCAGAATTCAGCGAGCGGCAAAAACTGTGCTGCCAGACGTCACGTACAACGCCACGTCAATTGTTTGCAATTAAAGGGCCAGAAAACCATTTAAAAGGTTTGTGGCAACTATTTTGTCAACAAACTTTGGCGCCAAAACGGGGTTGCCGGCGAGCGGCGATTCCTCTTGTTCTTAGGCTGTTATTTGTTCTTTTTCTTACTATGTTAAGACGAATTCAGTATGATGTTTTCAAGTGTAAGAAGACATCAAAACTGTATTGATAATGTATTTATTTTTGGTAATTCGCAAAAAAAGACTTTGGTGGCGTCCTTTTGACAGGGTAGAGCGACAACAACGCTGTTTGCGCACAGAAATGCACCGTTTCCGATGAAAGGGAAAACGACTGACAGGATAGCACAGTTTTGACTGCCGCGCGTACTGCGGGCGCTGGTTCCGTATGCAAGGAAAGGTTAACTCATTGGGCTTGTATGGGATAGGCAAGCTCCTACTCACGGCTCCTGGTTTTTCCCATAGTCCTTCAACTTCGAATATAGTTTCCAGTCTTAACGGAGTAGTTTTTCACTGAAATTTTGTCGATTTCGTTCCTCTAGTTTGAATTCAAGACGAGTTTTCCGTCACGTTGGATATCGCGTCCTTCCTTTGTCGAGTAAAAATTGATGAGTTCTCCGTCAGTTTTCCATTTCGTCCCGCTTTCACATTTAGATCGGCGGGTTTTTCGTCAAAGATGAATTTTCCGTCTCAGACGAGATTTTCGTTCCTTATGTGAAAACTGCTAATGAACATTCTCGTTCCCAGAGCCCCTCGCTTTCACTGAACTTTACAAGTGGCGTTTCTCCTACAACGTGCCCAAATAAAGGAGGACTCTGGAAACGAGAATGTTCAATGACGTATCCCAACTCATTCTCTACCTCGAATTAACCATTATCATTAATTGATAAGTTGCTCTGACTTTACTATTAACCGCGCACCGGTGGCTCAATTGGTTGAGCACAAGGCTGCCATGCGTGCGGGAGGTCGTGAGTTCGACTCCGGCCGGAACAACACTCAGGGTCTTAAAATAACTGAGGAGAAAGTGCTGCCTTTGTAATAACATCCGCAAATGGTTGGACTTTCAAGTCTTCTCGGATAAGGACTATAAACCGTAGGCCCCGTCTCAAAAATATCTTTCATCATGCTCATAAGTTCCTTGTGGGACGTTAAAGAGCCCACACATTATTCGAGAAGAGTATGGACGAAGTTCCCGGTGTTGTGGCTGTCCTTCGTGAGTGTATGGGTGGGTGGGTATAGCAGGTCCACATCAGCTGAATAGCTGCCAACACTTCACCCTGCTCGACCAAATAAATAACAACAAACAGTAACATACGTTTGCTTTGACTCCCTTTTACCGTAGTGTGACGTGACCTGCCAAAGTATATTGTTGTTGCAATAGTTACATGGCAAGCCGTAGATTTTCTGAATTCGTTGGCGGGAGCAGTACGTGGCTTCATAGCTCAGTTGGCCGCTCATACAGTGGCTACGTAGAAGAAGAAGAAGAAGAAGAAGAAGAAGAAGAAGAAGAAGAAGAAGAAGAAGAAGAAGAAGAAGAAGAAGAAACCCTAACCCTTTGTTTAACGAGGGTAAAACACTTTCATAACAGTTAAAACTGATAAACTAATAGTGGCCCTCGCTTATACTATACATAAAATCTAATGAATAAAATGACTAGTGACTAAATATTAAAATAGAATAGACTTAAGAAATGGAAAAATGGTCAAGTCCGATATATGATTCTTTAAGATAATTTACATATTTTGTTAAAAAAAGCTTAACATTCTGACTGGATCTAATTTTTATAGGGACCTTGTTCCACTCTTTAACTGCTCTTTTACTTTCGTTTAGGCCTAATTAGGCCTCAGGTTAGCTTTTATGAATGTTTAGGATACTTTCTGTATTGGTGAAACAATGACCTGCAACCTGCGACCTGCAGATTAGACCCACCGCTCTCTTTCACGCGAGTATTTCGGGCATCTCAGGGTAAATCTTCCATGCCTCGACTGTCTGGTAGAAATGTCACTAACCCGTGTCAGTGTATTGGACAGATACTCAGGGCATTGGTCATTACGGCATTTATATAAATACTAAACACAACTTGTTGACATTAATTTCGACCTAAAAAGGTAACCATTCTAATTTCTTAAAAAGGTTAATTGTCCTCTCCTCTTTGGTTCGAACTCCGAGAATTACTCTTGCTACTCTTTTTTTTGCAACCTAGACACCCTTCGTAGGTTATTAGTGGAGGTCGACCCCCAGATTAGGCTACCATACATCATAACTGGTTTAATTGTAGCGTTATAAAAAATAAGACGCTCATTAAAAGGAAGATAATTTCTTACAGATCTTAAGGTTTCTATCCGCTGGGCAAGCTTTTTGCACACGTAGTCTACTTGGTCGTTAAACGATAGTTCCTGGTCAATATGTACACCTAGTAACATGTGGCTGGTGGTTCGTCCCAGCACAACACCTTCATTCGCCCTGTTCTCCATCTCCATGCCCATATCATCTATCTTTAGTGAAAAATAGGGAAAAGCAGTGGTGCGAGGACGGACCCCCATGGCACACCGTGCGAGAGAGACTGGGAAGAGGAATACACATCGTCAATAACTGTGCGTTGCTTTCTGTCACTGAAATATGACCATAGAAGCTTAAGACTGGTTTCATCCAGGCCATATATCTGCAATTTCTGAACCATGATTCCTTGATCAACAAGATCAAAATCTTTCTGAAAGTCAGCAAGTATTAAGCAATTAACATAATCTCTATCCAAGTTCCATAACATTTTTTCAAACATGTTGACAAGAGCAGTTTCAGTAGAAAAGAATTTTCTAAAGCCAGACTGCAGGTAATACAGCAAGCTACTTGAGCACAGAAACTCAAACAGCGAATTGTGTAAGTGCCTCTCGAATATTTTCGAGAGCACAGGAAGAACGGAGATGGGTCTACAGTTATGTAGTTCGCTTTTGCTACCCCCTTTATGCAGTGGAGTAACTTTCGCTTCCTCCCATACCGTCGGAAACACGCCACTGGAGATGCATGTATTAATCAGCCTTGTGAGCGATGTCGGATGCGATGGCGGGAGCAGCAATCTTTAGGAGACGAGCAATCACACTATCAACCCCTGTCGCTTTTCCTGATGGAATGGCTTCGATCAGCTGTCCAGTTTGTCGTACGGTGATGTCAGGAAAGACAAGCTTTGAATCAGAGTTCCTGCGTCTTTCAACAAAAGCTATCACTGACGATGGATCAAAATTGCTGATATTTTTATCAACAAGTCCCTCAGCAAGACCAGTAGTCCAGCTGTTATCGACCAAAAAAAGCTGGAATTGTTCAAATTGGTGCTACAAGCATGAAACATTCACAGATTGTTAAGGGCCCTAAGGGTAATATTTTCTGATGTAGGGCCAAGCCGAATTAAGCTCTGGAGTGCAGATCTGCGCATGCCCCGATTTTGCTAGCATGGAAACGAGACTGAAAATGAAAAACGCGTTAAATGAAAGAGTTTTAGGAAAATAACGGTCAGTTATGACAAAACTGATAATTTGTAGTACATTTGGATAAACTTCAAGCTTTTAATGCAGTCACGTGACCAGTTATAACGTTTTTAATTATCAGGCTTGGGTACCCCGTCGTCAAATTTTGTTTAGACGATTATTCAATGTTTTGTGCATTACAATTGCTGAAGAATTGGTTTTTAGCCCACAAAATACCAAAAAAGTGAAAATTGTTTTATTTCTTTTTAATGTGGCCACTTAAAAAGTCTATTTTCCAGCTGTTAATATTTTTACTTTACGATTCACTTTGCTATTTGTTTCGTAAATAAATAAATACTGCACGAGGACAAGGGATTTCTTGTCTGTTTGCCATTGTGCCCAAGTGATTAAAATCATCCCGTTTGTCTTTGGTGATAGCAAGGGAATCTATTTAGTATACAATGTACCACTCAGAAATTATTTCACAAGCAACATACGTTATGCTTCTACCCTGGAATTGGACAAGAAAGTCAGAGAATGTGCTATTCCTTTGAATGACAGTAAACTCATCGCTAAACTTTCAACTGGCGACCTCATAGCAGTCGAAGCAAAGTATCATGCAGCTTCTTTAGAAAAGAAACAATGCTCCGATACTATCGACAGCTCATCAGTTGACCTTGCAGAGCTTATAGGTTACATTGAGGAATGTCTGGAACAGGAAGCGCCAGGAGTGCTGACACTCTCTGAGTTAGTGAAAGTTTGTCAATGTAAACTCAAGGAGGTAGGAGCTTAGAGTGGAGAAACCAATGCTACCCGTCTAAAGGAAAGAGTATTAGAGGCACCAATGGCGCTTCCCAATAAAGAACTGAAAGCTCCTGCTCTAGGTCAACAGTCACTTGAATCTTCTGATTCTACTTGCAATGATGAGGACGATGAAAAGGACTGGCTATCACGTGAACAAGAGTTATATAACAAGGAAGAACTTTATCCGAAGGATTTTGTTTTGTGGGCAGCTTACAGAGCCTCCAAAGCTCCACTCTCCATCTATAAGCCTGCGATAGTCACGTTGATCCCTTTGTTTACTGAGAATGCACATTCATTAGCTATGATAGCACATAGCATGAAAGTCATCAAAGCGGCTGTGCAGCACCTTAACCCCTTGCAAACACCAGTTATCGCCCTAGACCAACCTTTATATGCCTTGGCAAAGCAGATCCAGTGGACGCTTCCTGAATTTGTTGAAGACAAGTTCTTGGCCATGATGAGAGGACCCCATATCGAAATGGCTTCATTGAAAATGCTAGGAAAGTGGCTCACTGGTTGCTGATGGTCAGAGATCATGTATAGTGCGGGGGTCGCAACTCAAGAGATTGCAGAATCGTTTCTAACTGCAAGCCATGTGACACGCACACGTCGCACACATCAAGTGACAGCGGCAAGTCTTCATATTCTGAAGAAGAAAGCGTACATTGCATACAAGGATAAACTTGAGGAGGCTGAGCAGAGCCGAACATTTGAAGACTGGGAAAACACAATGGAAAAGAAGTCACCACATTTTCTGTTCTGGGGACTGGTCTTACATTTAGAGCTCACCTGTGTACGCCTTGTGAGGGCCTTCAAAGAAGCCAACTTTGCACTCTATGTTGATACGATCCGACAGATACTACCTTGGCTGTTTGTGATGGACCACACAAACTATGCTAGGTGGCTGGCTGTGCATTATTGGGATATGCAGGTTCTCTCCTCTAAGCACCCAGATGTGTACAAGCATTTCAGCAATGGTGCATTTGTCGTACACAAGACCAACAGAGCCTTCTCCTCCATAGCGTTAGATCATGCCCACGAGCAGGTGAATGCCTTAGTAAAAGGCCAAGGTGGAGCAGTTGGTCTCACTGAAAATCCTGCAGCCCTAAGAAGATGGATGGTAGCAGGCCCCGAGCTGTTGCGAATGGCAGAAGAATTTGAGGGAAGCTTTACTGTATCCGGGGAACGAGATCACCTTGAACAGAAATCAGGTGTGCAATCTACATTTTTAAAAGATGTGGTGAACACTGTGTCCTGCTTTGAGGAACTTGGTAACCCTTTTACTGAAGAGAGCGAGAACCTAATGGTGATTCACACTAAAGATATCATGGAAGATAGCATTGTCGCAACAGTAAAGAATGCACACAAGATTGGTGAGGAACAATTCTGTTTATTTGTCAAGGAAAGATTCATTGACCGTACTAAACCAGTTACAGAGCCACTTAAGAAGAACAATCTCCCCACATTTAGTACTCCAACTAAGAAGGCTGTATCGAAAGACCAGGCAAAAGTCAAACTGTTGAAAGAGGACTGTTCCTTATTTGGACGGCTTTACATTGCTTGTCAAACCCGTGACGGAAACCTGGATGAGTTTTTTTTCGTATGAAAATGAACCTTGGCCACCACCCCTTTCAGACCAAGGACCGCTGCGAGGAGAACAAAAAGCCAACTTGCTGAAGTGCCTGCCACAAGCGACCTCGCCAGTATCGACACCTCCAGTAGATGCCGTAATTCTCATGGGGCGGTTATTGTTCAAATGCTGGAGCCAAAAACATCGCGCACCTTTGACGAATACTTCAGTATAGTATTTGCAACATATGTCCTCAAGTATCTGGAGAATGCCAAGCGTGTTGACCTTGTGTGGGATGTCTACCTAGATGATTCATTAAAGAAATCACTGCGAGAGAAGCGAGGTGCCGGACAACGTCGCAAAGTAATGGGATCTACAAGAATTCCATGCGACTGGAAAAGTTTCCTGAGAGTCGATGGCAACAAGGAAGAGCTTCTCAAGCTGCTTGGAGACAAGGTATGTATAGATTTAGCATGTTCACTAGAATACATTAGTGAAACCATTAATGAAATTAGCTATGACATAACCTATTTCAGGTCGTTTCATTGGCACTTCCTGCAGGCAAAGAGGTTTACTCGACTCTCGGTAGCAGAGTGCTAACTTCCAGCAACAGATCTGAAATGAGCAACCTTGCGTCGTGCACCCACGAAGAAGCCGACACTCGCCTGATGATCCACGCTCTTGATGCTTCATTAAGAGGTCATCGGCGCATCAAGATCAAAACCAACGACACAGATGTGATTGTTCTTGCCCTTTCAGTTGTCAGCACACTCCCCGTTGATGAATTTTGGATAACATATGGTTCAGGGAAGAATGTGAAACACATGCCTGCGCACGTCGTCGCTTCATCCTTAGGTCCCCCTAAATCGTCCGCGTTGCCAATGTTCCACGCCTTGACAGGGTCTGACACAGTTTCATTCTTCCGCAACTATGGAAAGAAGTCTGCATGGGATGTTTGGAATGTCTTTGCCGAGTTGACCCTAGTTCTATGCGCTTTTAAGGCTTCACCAGAGATCATCACGGAAGAATCACTTGCTGTCTCAGTAAAGTGCTGATTAAATGCCTCGGCAACGAGGGCTGGGTCCCGTATCTGCTCGGAATCATCATCAAGAAGAAATGTCACACCGGTAGAGTTTTATTCTCGCGGAGATCTCTGAGAGTAGACCATAATTTCTTGGGTTCACCATGGTTTTTTCGAAAGGACTCATAGAAAAAGTTCCTTTTGGCAGTTCGTATAGTTGTTGTCAATTTGCTTTTTACTCGTCTCAGCGCTGACCAATCAAGCAGGTCGTTGGAGCGTTTAGCCTTTTTAAGTAAATGGTCACGCGACCTCATCAACTGATTCGCTCCTAAAACATTTATGTTCAAGAGGAACATGCGCATTGATAGCGGAGCTCCGCCCCTTCATGCATGCCAATGTGACCAGTACACGTAACCATATCACGAGCTAATTAAGGAGGCTCGAAAGGGTTTTCAGCTGAGCGCGCGCGCGTAAGCCACACAGGCAATTCGTAAGCTGCTTGCGTCAGCTTATGATTTAAATGGGTCACCAGAAATAAACAAATACCGCTAGTTTCGCTTACCTTTCTCCAATTCCTATATACATGGCATATAAATAGACATCTCCTATTCACGAAAACTACGAAAATTCTACTTAAACGGTTTAATAGTTACTTAAATCCGTTTGTGTTGACCTGTAGCTCCACTCGCGCGCGGACTCGAATGAGCGGGTGACGCATGCGTAAATGCTGATCTTGTAACCCCCTAATTTTTCCTGATTTTGCAACTTTACTCGTTTATATCTCTGCTTCTGGACGGTGAATTTTTTTTATTTTTTGCATGTTAGCTTAGATTAATTTAAACCGTTTGTCTTTCAAATTTAAAAAAATTCTGTAGGTGAAAAAAAATATTATTTTTCTGAAAAACTGACCTACAGCCTTGCATACGGAACCCGCGCCCGCAGTACGCGCGGCAGTCAAAACCGTGCTATCCTGTCAATCATTTGCCCTTTCACCGGAAACAGGGCATTTCGGTTTTTGTCGATGTATCCCGTCGAAAGGTACCCTGGGTTCCAGAGGTTATTTTCTCGCTATGAAAAGAGCGAGTCACGAAGCAGCCAGAAAAACCTCTGGTACAAGCCGTTAAAAACCTCACTTCCATGCAAACCAACTTATCTTGACTGACTTCCAGAGTAAGAGTTTATTTTAGAAACTTGGGCAAACCGGTTTTATCCACGTGATAAAAATATTTGTGCAATGTTTACCGGTCACTCTACTGGGAAATTCTCACGGTGGAGTGAATTAATCGTTGTCACTGTCACGTAACAAAAAAATAAAATCGAAACTGTTCAATCAAATAAGCCGAAAACTTGGAATGAGACAAATCCATCAATCACCTCACCAGTACTCAAGTCTGTGCGATACATCGTTTCTGAGTTTTTTTGTCGAAGCGTTTCACGCAACTATTATCTGTTACAAATGCAAACGTGAATTGGAGAAATACGAAAATTGCATTCAAGTCCTAGAATTCGAACTGAAAAGATTTAAAGAACTTTACGAGTCCCTGGAGCAGTTTCAATATGACTCGAGGCATTGAGGTGTAAAGATGTCAGACGCTCAGTCACACCTTCGTCAAATTCCCAAACAAAATCAGAGTGCTTGTTCGACTACGCCCCCTCTAAGGCCACCCAACAGCGAACATTCATCCAGCGTCAATGAGACGAATTAACCTCAATCTGCCAGCCATGAATTTGTGATTGTCGTGTCGCTATCGCTACTGTACCGTTCATAGTCTTCTTGTATTACACCAGTGAAAACCGGTTTGATCGTCCCCCTCAACTTAACCAATGGCAATCCTTATAAAAAACGGTTTGTCGATCGACCAATGAAATCTCCAGGGTCAAAGTGGAAAGCGCGACGTGATTGGGGCGGCATGTTCAGAAAGGTTAACAGCATGTACCAGAGGTTTTTCTCGCCGCTGCGTGACTCGCTCTTTTGTCGCTCTTTTCATGGCGAGAAAATAACCTCTGGAATCCAGGGTAGTCGAAAGGACGCTATCAAAGTGTTTATTCGCGAAGTCAGTACAACTAAATACATTATCAATATGGTTTTGCCGTCTTCTTACACTTGATTCGAAAATGCCAGCCTGAATTCGTCTTAGAATAGTTAGAAAAAGCACAAATAACAGCCAAAGCACAACAGCTTACGTTCGAATTCTGCTCGCCGACAACCCAAGTTTGTTGACAAAAAAAAATGCCGCAAAATGTTTTAAATGGTTTTTTGGCCCTCTATTAATAGCGGTTCACGTGAATTTTATATGGGGTATCGGGAAAGAAAATTGTCAAGCTGATATGTGTTTCGTGTAAACATACATTTTCAAGTTGCAAAAATTTGTATAAGCATTACAAACCTTTTACTGACCATTACTCGAAGGAACTCGATCCGTTTATAAGCTGCAAGGAAGCCGCTGATGAATTTTCCACAAAAACCTCGGCACATAACACCGGAAAGCCAGACTTGGAAAGTTTTTTTGGCGGAAGGCTCACTAAGGAAGAGCTTTTAGAGCTTGCCCTCCCGCAGGTCGCCAGATAGGTGCAAACAAGCTGATTCATTTCCGAAAAGAGTAAGATCTAGAAGGTGCAGTCAAATTTTGTTTCTTGCATTTTGC
Source organism: Montipora foliosa (assembly GCF_036669935.1). Classification (NCBI taxonomy): domain Eukaryota; kingdom Metazoa; phylum Cnidaria; class Anthozoa; order Scleractinia; family Acroporidae; genus Montipora; species Montipora foliosa. Next base: position 277,674 of record NW_027179717.1, on the reverse strand, counting down.
GAAAATTTATTCAAAACTTTTCCCTCACTCCCAAATAAGAACTTGCTGTGTCTTGCAATTCTACAGTGAATTACTATTAGGCCAATACGAGAATCAACATCAAAGAGGCACTCCCAGGGGTAGGGGTGGAAGAAGAGAACATGGCTTATTTGAACTGGGGAACAGAGTAACAAT
>NW_027179717.1:267500-270000 GCF_036669935.1 Montipora foliosa | reverse complement strand
AGTATCTAGATTCAACCACCCACACGGATTCAAAACTTTCCACTCTGAAGAGTGGATTCAAAAAGTTGCGGATTCGCATGCCGCAAAGAAAAAGTTGCGGATTCAAAATTATCCGGATACGTGAAGACGGGGCCCTAATGTGGTATGACCTACTGGAAGCCTGTTGAGCAAGTCAAGTTCTACCGTTTCGACCAGGATTAATGAGGGTCCACAGCTTTGTGTGCTGTGACTATGTACTTCCAGCCTTACACGTATATAATATTTACCCTCCGAATTTCATGGAATGATTTCATTGGAGACTGAGCCATAACCGACTCTTATTACCTGTTCGACACAATATCGCCTTTCAGATTGGTCAATGACAAATGCATACTTAATAAATTGATTGCATGTTGCCGTGCGTCTGTTTAGCAACAGATCAGAGATGACGTCAAAATGTGGTAAGGTTTGGTAATAAAGAATTAATAGTTTTGATGATGATGCCAGCTTTGCATCTGTTCTCTAATCGATCGTAGGTGAGAACTAATCAAAATGCGTGCATCATTGAGCTTGTTGTATAAATAGGTTATAGATCAAGTGCGATTCGGAAGTATCTACGGAAACAGCGATGAAGTAATTTTTTTGAGAATGTAATGAATAAAAAATCATATGAACTTTCTAGCGCATTTCCTGATTTACAGTCACTCGTGACGTTTTGCAAAGTTTTTAGCACTTTTAAAACATCACTCGCGCACATAAATAGCGAAATGTGCTCGCGTTCATACGATTTCCTGTACAATTAAAAATGGAATTCTTACGTGGAATTTTCGTGACCATCGGGTCTCGTTCAAGCCAGAACTTGAATCCTCCTTTAGCACGCTGATTGTAAACAGACGGACGTCTTTGAGCTTGAGGTCTTTGCGCATTTGGTTCTTGAGGAGAAGCGTTATCCTCTACTGGTTTTCCATGATAGTACATTGTGTACGACTCTGCAAACAGAATAAAATCACTTGAAGTACTTTTTAATGGACGAGCAGGAGGGTTTATCGGGTTTAAGACCACGAGGTGAAGCCGACTGGTTTTAGACCCGATAAACACGACATGCGAGTTTCTTGAACGGCTTCAAAAACATTCCACAAAAAGCGTGCCCCTCTGGTGTCCAGACAACAGTGCAAAATGTGACAGATATGTCCAGAAATGCACATAATTAGATGCACGCGGATTTCAATAAGCGTCACGAAGTGTCCCCTTGTTCTTCTCCCCAACTTCAACATCATTCATGTCACAGAATACGGACAAAAAATGTCACAAAGTGTCCCCCAAATGCTGCTCTTTGAGTAAAGATTAACTGCTGCATTTACCCTTTGCTAAAAAGAATGCTAACCTTTATCCTTACCCTGTTGTTGAAAACAGGTAGCAATTGCGTAGACTTAAAGGGACACTTCGTGTAGGATGTCAAAATTGGACGTGCACCTAATTAGGTGCATTTCTGGACATAAGTGAAATGTGAGGGGAAGGTATTAGCAAACAAGAAAAACAAGTCCGGTCTTCATATAAAGAATTATAATAAGGAGTGTTTTATCGGGTTTAAAGCTTTTGTCGATGTCTTCATAGACCGTTAGACTCATAAATTATTAATGAGCTTTTAATTTAGTCTACTCTCAAGAGTTTCAAATGCAACTTCTTCACGGTAAAGCACCCGAACTATTGTTCGGGAGGTTATAGGTTCGACTCCTGTGAAGCAGCACTCGATTTTTTTCCGAACCACCATTGAAAAAATAGCATCTCTTCAAAACTCTTTGGGCAGCAATTCAGTTGTTGTAGTTGCTTTTAGAAGTCCCGTTCAGATGTAGGTGATCACGTGGCATCGAAGTTAATTCCACAAGTTGCGCCCACTGAAATTAGATGAAATTGCAATCTGATATGTTCAAAAATTTCAAAGTAATCTGGTTTTTGACACATGAATAAATGGGTTGAAAAATGAAAGGCTATTCAATGGTCGTCGCAAACGTGTTCTCATTTTTGCAGCTCTATCACCTCTGGTTATTCAGACCATTATTCTATTTAGACTTAATGTCGGACAACAGTTCGATCGGAGCAACTTGAGTTACACTTTATTTCATACTTACTTTTTAATAGCTCCTCTCTTTGTTTTCTGTGGTCATATTTGTGAAACGCACTGGAGAGACCTGGAGTGTTTATGGGATGGGTATGTTTCGAATGAGCTGGTTGTACATCACGTGCTATGCTCTGTACAAACGCAATGTGCTGTAAAGTAAAAGGAGATATACAACTGAATATCATAGTAGACCTAAGAAGCAAGTAGAGAAAAAAAAGGTATACACCGAATACAGGTGTGAAACAAGATCGGAGAGCTGCTTCTAGTTTTCATGCTAAGAAGCAAGTATCGTCACCACCCGACCAGCTGCACTGTACCGCTGTACTTTCGTGCGAGAGATCGCGGGTTCCAATCCAGTGTTTGTAATCTCATCTACAAATGGTTAAATTTTTGAAGGTATTC
>NW_027179717.1:240000-247500 GCF_036669935.1 Montipora foliosa | reverse complement strand
AGTTTTTTTTTTTTTTACCGCAATCCCAATGCCACCGTAAACTATTCTTTGATTGCACTCATGTGATAAGACGGCCATGTTGGTGCCAAAACAATAGGAAAATGTAGCTCAAATTTTGCATAATAATAGAGTCAAATTCACAAAAGACTTTTTCGCTATTGTTCTTTCCACCAAAGAACAAATACACAGATGATTATAGAAAATCGCGCGCTCTCATGGGCTCGCTATCTCGGATTTTCAGCCGATAATCACCTCGACGGACAAAATGGCTGCCAGTAGTCGTTTTTCCATTGTAAGGGAAGATGGTTTCGCGTTGAAATTTTTTTTTTTTTCTCTTTTTTGAAATAATCACCTGTGTATTTATACTAAAACAATTATTCGCCTCAGGCTCAGTGACTATCGGTGAATATTCACTGATAATTACTTCGCCTTCGGCGAATAATTGTTGATTATTAATAGACAAATGTAGCTCAAATTTTGCATAATACTGAAGAGTCAAATTCCCAAAAGACTTTTTCGCTATTGTTCTTTCCACCAAAGAATCGCAGACGTTTTCCTGTCACTACTCAAGGATCAACGAGATTGTTTGCCGGTGAAGTGTGTATAAACAGATTTGTTTTTGTAATCAGAGATATGCGGTGCAGTGTTTATACAATGTGCATAATACTACCGTGCACCAGAAAGGACAGGAAAGACTAGTCATAAGACGACTTATAACTACGACTTATGACTAGTCCAAAATCATTTCGTTTTAATACTTACACTTTTTCAACTATGAAAACGACTTATAAATATGGGTTATTGACCAAGCGTCTTGGTCCACAAACACGCAAAAAAAGAACGAGGCCAATATCCAGCCATCTTGACCGAACAAGCTTGGTCAATAAAGGATTTATTATATGACTTAAAACACCAAAAAATAATCTTTGATCTTGCAGGACCAAGCGAGAAATCCCCAGCGGGCAAGATAGCTCCATAATAAACTGACTTATACACCTTATTCTAAAATGGCCGCTCTGGTTGACTACTCAAACTCTGGATATCCTTTGTTATTAAATTTTCAACCTCGGATAATGCAATTCTCGTGCTCTGATTGGTTATCAGCTCATATACCTTAATTTGACCTTATATGGTAAATTTTTACGCCAGGAGGCGAAATTTCTCTTGGTATAAAGCAAAAGAAAAACATTTTTGTGGAAAGTTTGGATCAATTTCGAAGCTTAGAAGTACGTGAAAAGGTAAGAAATGTTTTGGTGATGAGCCTGCGTCTGTCTGACCAATAGGTATTACACAACATCGCATCTTCATCAAGTGTTTTCGATTTCGGTGGGATTTTCTCCTTTTTTTCGCTCGTATTTCGTACTTCCAAACTTTTGGAGTTTAAGGAATTTAACAAAAGAACTATTCCACTCGCGCTTATTGGATATGAGGCTGGTTATAGCCAACGAGGTGACTAGCGCCGAGTTGGCTATTTACCGTCTTATATCCAACGCGCGCTCATGAAATAATTGTTAATTGGTATTCAACACATTGTAAGAAATGTCGAAATATGGTCATAGCGTGCTCAATATTCGTCGTGCGTAATCAACGTATATCAAACGATATACGTAATTTTGTATGTCGCGGAGAAAAATGGTAGTCTTTCCAGCTTTTTTTTTCCAATAAAAGTAGAAAGTTGTGCTTTGTCATCAATGTGTTTAATAATAAAACAATTATCGTGTTCAATCTTGCCGAATATCGCCTGACTTTAGCCAACTCGCACTACGAGTGCTGGCCTCGTCGGCTAATTATCAGGCGATGTTGCGCGCGATTTCGCAGGATAATTGTTAACTATTCACCTCCGAGCAACTTGCGTGGGATTTGCGCCCGAAAATATTGTAATCGTTGGAGGAATACTGAGTTAAAATCATCTTTTTGTGCTATATCATCTCACTGTTTTAGTATATACTGAAACAAACTATTCATCTCAGTGTCGGTGGGTAGTGGCCATTTCCACTTCGGTGAATAGTTAAATAGCAACGCGCAAGTTAACTTACAACTCGTCATGACGACTAAAAAGTCGCCATAACGAATTATAACTCGACCTAAGAGTCGCCATGACATGTTTTAAGTCGATTTATATTTGCCATAATGAATTATAAGTCACCGTGACGTGTTCTAAGTCGACTTATAAGTCATCATAGACCTTATTCATAAATGGCGGTCAATTTATAATTCTTTTGTCGAAGTGCAAATTAGCCTACCAAGCCTCGATACCCTACAGTGAATTGAAAAGAATTCTTGCTCTAAAATGAGGCTTGGTAGGCTAATTTGCACGTGGACAAAAGAATTATAAATGTGGCCGCCATTTATGAATAAGGTCTATGATGAGTTATAAGTTGATTTGTAAGTCTTCTGAAATGATTAAAAATGTTGATGGCCAGGACTAAAAAGTCGTTTTGGACGTGTTTTAAGTTGTCTAAAAGTCGTTTTAATACATGGTCAAAATTTTGCGATGGATGTCCCGTTGGGGGCTTCACATTGCATAACTCTGTTTATTATTTATGTACTGAGATTTACTCAGTGCAAACTCACGGAATAAAATTCGTCTCTCTTTGATGAGAACCAATCCCATTCGTCATACGATTTTTCTAACTAGTATATTTTTAGCCGGATACTTCGTCTAAATTGTACGACGTGAGTGAGTTGGAATAATCGAGAAGTACTTACGACGGTCACAGTGCAAAATTATATTTTGAGGTGACGTTTTCCTCCATCTTAAAGTCCCTAGTGTCTCCAATTCTGTGAAATAAAATTCTGGAGTAAACTGAGAGCGCCAAATGTAAATGCCACTCGCAACCAAATGGAATTCCTGGCGATTGAGTGCTAACGAAAAAGCCTGAAATTCAATATTTCTGTGTCACTAGAGCGACGGGGTCTGGGTTACAGTAGGTGTTAGAGAGGGATTATGGATAGTGACTGGTGTATGTAAGCTACTAAGTATAGCATGTGATTAGTCATTCTAGGTCGACACCGTTTACCCGCAATTTTCGAGATTTTGGACTTGCAAAGCTATTTTAAGATGGATTCTTAATTTGTCTGGCTGGCCCATGTCTCTTACCCAGAAAGGACAGTTCAGTGCGGCGGCTCTTTGTGTATTCGTATTCTAGAGGTTACGATTACCAATTCAGTGCTTGCTGTGGCTTTTCTTGTAGTTTAGTCAAGTTTACAACGTTACACCGATGCTCAAGTGCTGAGCCATTCTAAGCTTAACTTGTGATTAAGTTTCCTTTATGCTTCTAATTTTTTACATTCATCTATTACGCAATTAAATTCCTTTAACCCCGAAGTGTTTGCGGCACTGCGTTTGGTTCGGGGAGTACGTTTCTATTTTTCCCACAGCGTTTTTGGTATCCGGAAATGTCGCTAGTTTTGTATTTTCCTTAATTCAATTTATGTGCGCCAATAGTTGCGACTTTATCCAATATTTACGCTTGTAATGTTACCACGGGGTGCGGCCGAGACTCCCAAAATAAACCTAATGGTATATTTCTCTCACGCCTGTAGCGTAGTGAAGCTGAAATTATTAGATAGTTTGATCTTTGTCTAAAACACCATAACAACTATCTCATGTTTTTAGTGACTTTCTAACAGCTTTTTGTCACATAGTGACCTAATTATATGAAGCAATTACAAATAAGTCACCAGTCGAAAACAAAACAATTTTTCGCCAGCGAATAAGCATTTTGAGACAATTCGTGAGTTTTGGAGATTTGGGTAAGCTTAGGAAACCACAATAACAACTCAGTATAAGGGTGTCATTTGGGTCAAACCGCTCAAAACCGAAAAACCTCTGCACAACCGCAGGCAAAACCCTCAAAATCAAGTTTTAAAAACCATATTAGAACTATTTCATTGGTGATAAGAGTAGCATACGAACTTGGGTCTGCATCAGGAGGTTAATTCCAGAAATGAGAATGATGCTATAGAATATTTGCACGAGGCTGACACGCATGATTGACGAACCTAAAGCGTACATCAAATTGGAGAAACCGCATCGAATATTTAAAAATAAAAACCCTGTCCTTTTTTGCATAAAACCAAATGTGAAAAATAGGAATACCGCAAACCACAACAGATACTAAAAGCGATGTTTTTTTTACCGCAATCCCAATGCCACGTGATTGCACTCACGTGATAAGATGGCCATGTTGGTGCCAAAACAATAGGAAAATGTAGCTAAAATTTTGCATAATAATAGAGTCAAATTCCCAAAAGACTTTTTCGCTATTGTTCTTCCCACCAACGAATCGCAGACGTTTTCTTGTCACTACTCAAGGATCAACGAGACTGTTTGCCGGTGAAGTGTGTATAAACAGATTTTTTTTTTTTAATCAGAGATATGCGGTGCAGTGTTTATAAAATGTGCATAATACTACTGTGCACCAGAAAGGACAGGAAAGACTAGTCATAAGACGACTTATAACTACGACTTATGACTAATCCAAAATCATTTCATTTTAATACATACACTTTTTCAAATATGAAAACGACTTTAAAGTCAACTTATAACTCATCATGACGACTTATAAATATGGGTTATTGACCAAGCTTGTTCGGTCAAGATGGCTGGATATTGGCCAAGTTCTTTTTTTGCGTGTTTATGGACCGAGACGAAGTCTTTTACGACAGGAGGCGAAATTTCTCTGGTATAAAGCAAAAGAAAACCATTTTTGTGAAAAGTTTGGATCAATTTCGAAGCTTAGAAGTACGTGAAAAGGTAAGAAATGTTTCTGTGATGAGCCTGCTTCTGTCTGACCACTAGGTATTACACAACATCGCATCTTCATCAAGTTTTTTCGATTTCGGTAGGATTTTCTCCCTTTTTTCGCTTGTATTTCGTACTTCCAAGCTTTTGGAGTTTAAGGAATTTCACAAAAGAAATATTCCACTCGCGCTTGTTGGATATGAGGCTGGTTACAGCCAGCGAGCTGCGTAGCGCCGAGTTGGCTATTTACCATCTCATATCCAACGCGCGCTCATGAATAATTGTTAATTATTATTCAACACATTGTAAGAAATGTCCAAATATGGTCATAGCGTGCTCAATATTCGTCGTGCGTACTCAACGTATATCAAACGATATATGTAATTTTGTATGTCGCGGAGAAAATTGGTAGTTTTTCCAGCTTTTTTTTTCCAATAAACGTAGAAAAGTGTGCTTTGTCATCAACGTGTTTAATAATAAAACAAGTCAATTTATTTTTGCCATAATGAATTATAAGTCACCGTGACGTGTTCTAAGTCGACTTATAAGTCATCATGATGAGTTATAAGTTGATTTGTAAGTCTTCTGAAATGATTAAAAATGTTGAAGCACTAAAAAGTCGTTTTGGACGTGTTTTAAGTTGTCTAAAAGTCGTTTTTACATGGGCAAAATTTTGGGATGTGTGTCCCGTTGGGAGCTCCACATTGCATAATTCTATTTCCGTATTCGAATCTTGAACTGAGAGAGAAATGTTATCACGCTGCATGCTTGAAAAATTGCCGGTGTTTAACTATATCAGATAGAAAATAAAGGGGGAAGATTCCCATTTTATTTTCTCTTGCTACATCATAACAAAGTTATTCTCTCCTTAATATCCTTTGTAGAGAATTTTTCTTGGAGAAAGTGAAATGCTGGTATTAACGCAATGCGACAGTATTCGACACTGTTACAAACGTCTCGCATCCGATACAATAGGGACTTTTAAGATCTACGATTAAAAGAGATTAAAGTTGTACAATATAAGTGAAGTATTCTAAAATAAATTGTGTACTTGCGGTTTTAGAGTAAAAAAAGAGAATTGCATGCTCACGTTGTCGTCAAAACGTCAAATTTGGTGATTTGACGTCGTTGTTACTTAGAGTACTGCAAAAACCATGATACGTGCTATTAAGGAGCTTTAGCAATGACGACAGGAACAGAAACGAGAACGTCATCTCAAAACATAAACTCCCATTATTGTAAACACTTGGAGACTATTCCAAGCTCTTTAACATGACAATGGTGTGGCACTTACTCAAGAATGAAACCGATATGAGTCAAGCAAGGGGAGGAAATGAAAATTTATCGTCAAGTGCTGGTTAACCCAAATAGCGTCAGCCACGCCGCCCGATAACTTGCAGGTAGAGACCATACTTGAACCAGCAAACATAGCCAGACACCGTAGCCTAAACAAAGCAAAATACAATAGAAGAGGAGCTTGTGACACCAAGAAAGTATTGCTGCACGATCGCTCATTTTGCGAAAAGGAAATGAATTTAAGAACAAGTTGCATAATTTGAGCATAATTTGAGCAAAAAATGGGCACTGCTAAGAGCATAATATGCTACTTTTACTAGCACAATCTATAAAAACCTAATACAGAGCAGAAGAACTTGTGGCTTTCTAAAAATAACAATAGATGCGCAACCGTGCTACTGAAAATTAAATTGACCAAGCAGAATTCAGCGAGCGAGAAAAACTGTGCTGCCCGACGTCACGTACGTCACGTCAATTGTATGCAATTAGAAAACCATTTAAAAGGTTTTGTGGCAACGTTTTTGTCAACAAACTTTGACGCCAAAACGGGGCTGCCGGCGAGCGGCGATTCGAACGTCAGCTGTTGTTCTTAGGCTGTTATTTGTTCTTTTTCTAACTATGTTAAGACGAATTCAGTATGATGTTTTCAAGTGTAAGAAGACATCAAAACTGTATTGATAATGTATTTATTTTTGTTAATTTGCAAAAAAAGACCTTGATGGCGTCCTTTTGACAGGTTAGAGCGACAACAACGCTGTTTGCGCACAGAAATGCACCGTTTCCGATGAAAGGGAAAACGACTGACAGGGTAGCACAGTTTTGACTGCCGCGCGTACTGCGGGCGCGGGTTCCGTATGCAAGGAAAGGTTAACTCATTGAGCTGTTATGGGAGAAGCAAGCTCCTACTCACGGCTCCTGGTTTTACCCATAGTCCTTCAACTTCGAATATAGTTTCCAGTCTTAAGCGAGTAGTTTGTCACTGAAATTTTGTCTATTTCGTTCCTCTAGTTTGAATTCAAGACGAGTTTTCCGTCACGACGGATATCGCGTCCTTCAAAATTTGTCAGTTTGTCGAGTAAAAATTGATGAGTTCCCCGTCAGTTTTCCATTTCGTCCCGCTTTCACATTTAGACCGGCGGGTTTTTCGTCGAAGATGAATTTTCCATCTCAGACGAGATTTTCGTTCCTTATGTGAAAACTGCTAATGACCATTCTCGTCCCCAGAGCCCCGCGCTTTCACTTAACTTTACAAGTGACGTTTCTCCTACCACGTGCCCAAATAAAGGAGGACTCTGGAAACGAGAATGTACACTGACGTATCCCAACTCATTCTCTACCTCGAATTAACCATTATCATTAATTGGTAAGTTGCTCTGACTTTACTATTAACCGAGCACTGGTGGCTCAATTGGTTGAGCATAGGGCTACCATGCGTGCGGGAGGTCGTGAGTTCGACT
>NW_027179717.1:197500-235000 GCF_036669935.1 Montipora foliosa | reverse complement strand
TCTGCTGGAAGATCTGCCATCACTTGCTGCATAGCAGGCGCGTTACGCTTACGGCAACTCACACACTTATTCAACACCTGGCGAACCAGCGATCTAGCTCTCAATATCCAATAACACTGACGTACCGCAGACAACACATGCTCTCGACCAGAATGTCCCAGGATATGATGGTAGTAACGAACTATCAACGTGGACACCGGGTGACTCTTCGGGAGGACCACAGGGTGAGCCACTTCAAATGCAATGGGTGAGCGATGAATTCTTCCGCCAACACGAATGACATCATTAACCAAGATTGGGCTTAGATTGGCTAGTTTGCTATTACTCTTTACTTGTCCACCCCCTTTAAGAGCCACATACTCTTCATGAAAGCATTCTCGCTGGACAACGCGCACAACTTCTCTGCTTGCCGACTGTAGTTGCGAAAGAGTCGGGGTCATTAAAGGTACGGCGTTATGGGTTTCCCTCCGACACCGATTGATAAAGCGCAGCACCCAAGACATCACTCGCAATAAATGGGGCCAGGATGAAAGACGATGCAAAAGGAGATCAACTTGCCACGTGTTTGCGCTTAACAGGACGTTTGAAGACTTTCGAAGTTCCTTGTCATCATCTTGTACTTCTCTCACAGACACTGATGGCCATGTATGTTCTGGTTGCCAGAGAAATTCCGGGCCTGTCCACCACCGACAATCTGATTGGAAATACTCAGCACTGACACCACGTGAGCCTTCATCAGCTGGATTCATAACACCGGGAATGTGATGCCACTGTTCAGGAGAGGTTGTTTCATGAATCTCAGACACACGATTCGCGACAAAGGTTTGAAATCGACGCGTTTCATTCTTGATGTATTGTAAGGATGTCATGGAGTCAGACCAGAAGTACGTTTCATGGACTTGGAAGTCAAGTTCTTTCAGGATTGTCTGGCTCATACGAGCTCCCAACACTGCGGCCTGTAGCTCAAGCCGAGGGATTGTCCACTCCCTTATGGGTGCATTTCGGGTTTTCCCCATAACAAAGGAACAATGGATCATTTCACGCTCATCAACAAATCTTAAGTAGGACACAGCGGCATAGCCATGCTGGGAGGCATCAGCAAAGGTGTGTAGTTGGACCGTCAAACGTGTTCCAAGAGTCTGGGTCTTGTAACACCTTGGAATCTCGATTGTGATGACTTGCGGTAACTGCTCAAACCACCTTCGCCACTGCGTGAGGTACGGTTCTGGGATTTCTTGGTCCCATGGGAGCTTCTTTCTCCAGAGATCTTGCAACAGGATCTTGGCTGAGAACACGAAGGGAGAGAGGAACCCCAATGGATCAAATAGAGAGCTCACCGTTGAAAGTACTCCCCGCTTGGTAGACGGCTTACACATTGCTATGGTTTTGAACTTGAAAGTATCGGATTGCGCATCCCAGTACACACCCAATGCTCTTTCCGTTGGTAACTGATCCAGATCTAGGTCCAGATTGGGACTTACTCTCAACTCGGATGGAATTGATTGTAACACTTCACGACTGTTACTCGCAAACTTTGTGAGACGAAAGCCTCCTTCCTTCAATAACTTGACTAGGTCTGATGCGAGATGAATGGCTTTATCAGGCGTCGGAACCGATTTTAACACATCATCAACATAAAAGTTTCTATGAACTGCCTTGATCACTTCAGGGCAATAGGTCTCTCCATTGTCTGGTGCTGTCAGGTTCAAAGCTTTATTTGCACAACAGGGTGATGACTTGGCCCCAAAGATGTGGACCAGCATCTTGTAATCCTCGGGTGGATTGTCTACACTTCCAGGCCACCACAAGAATCTCAGGGAGTCCGTGTCACGTGGCGTCACATAAGTCTGGTAAAACATACTCTCGATGTCGGCAGAAAAGGCAATCTCGTCTTCTCGAAACCGGACTAACACGCCTGTTAAGTCATTTGTCAGAGTGGGCCCTCGCACAAGTTGCTCATTCAAAGAAGTACCACCAAATCTTGCGGCTGCGTCAAATACCACTCTCACTTTGCCAGGCTTGTTTGGATTCGTTACTGGGTGGTGGGGAAGGTACCAAGTGGTGTCGCTGATGGTGCCTACTTCATCCTGGGTGAGTTTCCTTGCACAACCCTTGGCCTCCCGCAGTCTTCAATCACAGCTCTGTACTTCAGTTCCAGTTCTTGATCACGACCGAAGCGTTTCTGTAAATGCTGCAATCTTGTTTCAGCGAGTACTCGGTTGTAGGGTAGCACAGGGTTATCATCCTTCCACAAGAGATCCATCTGGTAATGCCCGTCTCGTTTGCAGACTGAGTCATTGATCCGCTTTAGTGCTCGTTGATCTTCGACCGACATGGGCTTAGTTACATTCTTGGCAGTGCCATACGACTCAACTTTCCAAAACTCTTCCAATTTGTCATTTAGGGAAACATCTTGTCCACTGATAAGATTAATTTGAACACAACCAGAGGCTTGCACAATTGGCGAACCACCAAGAATGCTCCATCCAATACACGACTTAATAGCAACTGGCTCATTACGTTTGCCTCTTCGAACCTCAAGTGGTATGAAAACCTCTTGGAGGTTGGTGCCAATCAACACAGAAATCTTCTTTCTTCCCACATCCGGAAAACACACATGGTGTAAATGTGGCCATTGCGCCACTGACCTTATGACTCTGGTATGCTTTAGAGGAATTGTTAAGTCCTTGACCGCCCAAGCTGATTTCACGTCAATCACGTTTTCATTCTGGCTATCAACCGAGCCAATCTTGAAATCTACTTTCATTCCTACTTCTTCAGCATCAACACTGTGCACTGTCGTCAGTGAAAGTTTACTGGGTGATCCCTTTATGTTTAATAACTCCACAAGGGACGGGTCAATCATCGTGATGTCGGAGCCCGAGTCTATTAGACCATAAGTTGTAATTTGACAGCCAGTACTGTTCATCACCTTGACTGGAATGACTTGCAGCAACACCTCACAGGGCCCAACTGACGCTGACGTGGAGCAAGTTGACGTGGTGCCTTGGTCTGGCACCAAGTTCTGGTTGACAACCTCTCGATGCTGAGAGAGGGCTCCTTGATTTGCATTTCCGCGAGTGTCAGTGAAATGCAGTAACGTGTGATGGGTCTTGCCGCAGCCCTGCACCCGGCATCGATTACGAGATCCGCAATTCCTAGCTGTATGTTCTGTTGAGTTAATACAGTTAAAGCAAATCTTTCCTTTCTTCACAAACTCAGCTCTCTCTCGAGGGGACTTGGCTCTAAACGCCTCACAGCGGTACAGCCGATGGGGCTCATGGCACATTACGCAGGATTCCTGCTTTGCTGTCATGGTCACATAAGTGGATGCCTTTGTGGTCACTGACTTACTCTTTGAAGGCTTGACTCTGGTAGGCGCAGCTTCGTTCAATCCAACACTAAAGAAGGGATGGTTCAAGACATAAGCTCTTTCCTTGAGGAAATCCACAACATCCCTGAAACTTGGCATCAGTTGTCCTTTACGCTCAAGACTCTTCAGATGCTCAGCACATTTGGCATGCATCCACCTGGGTAACCGTGTAATGACTTTCTCAAGATTATCTGCGTTCATTTCACTAAGGTATCCCATGGACTATAGGGTATCGTAGGTAACTTGGGCTGTATCAGCATAGCGTTGTAAACTGTCCTTGTCACTGGCTTGTATAGCAGGCCCCTTGGTAAGGGATTCAATACATGCCCTCACTACTTGGAATGGCTGCCCAAATCGATCCTCTAACGTTTTAAGAGCCTTTGACAGACCACCTGGCATTGGCTCATATCTTTGCACTGCAAGTAGGGCTGGTCCCTCTAAAAACTGTAACAGACGAGTCATTTTAACTGAATCATCAAGTGGTCTTGTTTCCACCAGTTGTTTGAATCTTTGTCGAAAGGCTGGATACCGCTCAAGAGAACCATCAAATTTCTGAACTTGCACAGGTGGAAGGTCATGTGATACACTCATCCTCTCCATTGAGGACATAATAGCAACAAGGCTTTCATTGCTCACAGAACCCATGACACTTGAAGGGGCTGGGCGAGTGTAAGTGGCTGGCTGGGGTACTGGATCGAGGGTTGTGGTTGACACAGCGAGAGGGGTCAACTGTTGCAGCTTAGGTATATTAGGACTTGGAACCTTTTCTGACTGTACATTTACAGCTGGCTCGGTTAACTCCTTGGATGTCACATGTGGGACTCTGAAGCGGATTTTGGCAATGGGAGGAGTAGAGCTTGTTGTCAGGGGATTTTCTGTAGCAGGTGTTGATGTCAAAGGAGGGTTTCCCCTTGGACCCATATCAAGATTGCTACTAGTAGTAGTCACGGATGGTAAAGTAACACTTGGCACTTCCGGGAGTTGGATTTCGATGCCCTTAAAGTTCATGTCATGCTTGTGGGGCCACTTAGCACCTTTGTTGCAACTGGGTAAATCAGAGACCTCCTGTTCTACTAGAAATGCTTCTAACTTGGCTAATTCCGCTTGATTCTTTGCAGCAGCGACCTCGCTTTCGGCTTCTAATTTGGTTAATTCTAATCTATGTTGTAATTCCATTTCAGTGCGCTTTATCTCCATCTCAACCCTTTTCACCTCAAGTTCAACTGCCCTTCTACTACTTTCTTCAGCTTGCTGCTGGATTAATGCTGCTTTCACTGCTTGGATCTTAGCCCTTTGAGCTTTAGAACTTGATACACTTAATTTTGATGTTTGACTTGAAAAGGAATGAACGGAATTTGTTGGGGAGATTTTCTTTGATACCTTCACATCTTCAGACACCTGAACATTGTAAAAGGAAGCAGCACTAATGGCAAACTGTTCACTTTTACTCTTTGGTATTTCTCACACGAATCATCAAGCAAATCAGCGTATTTATCACAACAAACACAGTACTGTTCCCACGCCTTATTTAGTTGGAATTGTTCAGCTCGTACCTTCACAACGTTGCTGAAGTCGTTCAGATTTTCGTCTATTTCATTGCACAATCTTGTTATTGTCGACAAATGTCCTCTGCGAGACCTTTCCAGTTTTTCCAATCGTTCGTAAAGTATTCCTTCCTGAGTCATCACGCAATGCGAAGCGGTATTTCAGCTTTGATCGGCGATCGATGAATCAAGTTAAAGTTTCCACACAATTTTTCACCACGGAGACAACCACAAGTCCCACCAAAAAGCACAGGTAATAAAATCCAAATGGTTTTTACAAAACTGATGTTCGGGGAATAAGTGCACGCTCGAAGCTATCTTGAACACAACAGTCGATTTATTGACACACCTAATTTTCACAGCACTTGCAATTGTTTTTTCTCATCTGGTATAACAAGCGACAAGAAGACGCCGTAAAAACCTACAAATAAACTGCGAATTACACTCTGAATTAAACAACTGACGGGAAGCGAGTTTTTACTCACCATTTGATGAGAACACTGTCACTACAGTAAGCACAAATCGATTCGCAGTTGGAAGTTTGTCAGGCAAAATCACGATCAGGTTCACAAAACAAAAATCAGCTCCCGCCGCATGCCGGTATATCGTTGCGATTGGCATGGACTAATAAATAGGGAAACTATTGTTGAGGAATAGCCTCAACATACACTGTACCTTCGTGCAAAAACCTTGTGTGAAAAACAATGAATCACAGCACAAGTAATTATGACTAAGGAAAATATACACGTTGCAGGATAATCCAGCTCCATCAACATTATTTCTTAAAATGTGTAAAGTATACAAGCTTACATACTATTTTTTTGTGCGTTGTGTTTCCATATTTTCCCCTGCGTGATATTTTTATTGAAAACGTCTTATTTTCTCACTGATAACGCCTTGTATTTTTGCTCCAAAAAATGATAACAGATAACGCTAGTTGGCTTGGGGTATTCTGCAAAGTAATAAAATTGCTTTGTACTGTTTCGTGGTAGGCATTTAGTGTTACCCTCAGCGAAGCTACGGTTAGGAAATTGGCAATTCGAAACCTTCGCAAAGGGATATGGAGTATGGATCACATCCATTCTCTCCTGATAATGGAGGATGATCTGGATGAGGAGGGTATAGACACAGTTGGCGAAGACACGGAAACAACACCTGTAGGAGGCACCATAGCAACGGCAGTGTTACCACACCCAGCTGAGGTTGATCTTGGCCCGTCAGGGTGTGCCCAGCTTGTTGGGTGGTGTGTATGCTCCAGGTGCAGGCCAATGCCACAAGCACTTGAAAATAAGTGCCGTCAGTTGAGAACTTGCACAACAACATCAGCACTTTTTGTTAAATTATGTCTTGGTCTTGATGTCTTAGAACTTTGCATTCGTAATATGGGAGACATCAGGAATGATCGGGAAGATAACAGAACAAGGGCCTTCCAAAAAGCAGCTTATACCCAGTTGTGGAAAAAAACTAATAATTGATTCTAGCTCTAAAATTCCCAAACCAGAGCTTTTTTTTGTCCCTTTGTTTCAGATTATGGTAAGCTGTAAGTGCCTCTCGAATATTGTCGAGAGCACAGGAAGAACGGACATGGGTCTATAGTTATTTAGTTCGCTTTTGCTACCCCCTTTATGCAGTGGAGTAACTTTCGCTTCCTTCCACACCGTCGGAAACAAGCCACTGGAGATGCATGTATTAATTAGCCTTGTGAGCGATGTCGGGTGCGATGGCGGGAGCAGCAATCTTTAGGAGACGAGCAATCACACTATCAACCCCTGTCGCTTTGCCTGATGGAATGACTTCGATCAGCTGTCCAGTTTGTCGTACGGTGATGTCAGGAAAGACAAGCTTTGAATCAGAGTTCCTGCGTTTTTCAACAAAAGCTATCACAGACGATGGATCAAAATTGCTGATATTTTTATCAACAAGTCCCTCAGCAAGACCAGTAAAGTGCTGATTAAATGCCTCGGCAACGAGGGCTGGGTCCCGTATCTGCTCGGAATCATCATCAAGAAGAAATGTCACACCGGTAGAGTTTTTTTTTTTCGGTGAGATCTCTGAGAGTAGACCATAATTTCTTCGGTTCACCATGGTTTTTTCGAAAGGAATCATAGAAAAAGTTCTTTTTGGCAGTTCGTATAGCCGTTGTCAATTCGCTTTTTACTCGTCTCAGTGCTGACCAATTAAGCAGGTCGTTGGAGCGTTTAGCCTTTTTAAGTAAATGGTCACGCGACCTCATCAACTCATTCGCTCCTAAAACATTTATGTTCAAGAGGAACATGCGCATTGATAATCTAGTTGAATATAGAATACCAAGAATAAACTATGTCCTCCACATCGTTAAACATAAAGGCAGCGTCCCAAGGGGCCTCCTCCAGGTCCTCAATGAACTTTGCGTGATCAAGATTCTTAAAGTCACGATAACAGAAGCTTTTGTGTTGCTGTCCTTTGTTAGGGGAACAATGTTTATACAAACGCACCGCCAAAACTGGTTGGTGATCTGAAATGCAAATGTTTGGACATCGAATGTTCACAATTCGTTCTGGTCTATTGCCCCAAATATGATTCAAGCTTACGAAGCGATGTCTGTTAAATCTTCGTATTCGACGATAGTCCAAATTAAAGTCCCTTTGTTCAGAAGCGACGCCCGTTCAATATTCTCGGTAAGCTGGCGATCATAGTCGGCTTTCGCATCTGGATATCGATTAACACCCGCCATAAGCAATGGTCTTTTACATAGGCAAATATCCGTTTCGTAAACGGTCGTTGCCATTTGGACGATCGTCAAAAATGGCAACGATCGTTTGCGAAATGGATATTAGCGTCTACATAGCTCAGATGGATTCCTCTTCAAACTGGCTTGTCACAAAAATAGGTCCGCAATGCGTACAAACATATCATTCCACGAAAACAAAAGTCAACCGAGTCATAGTTAATAGACGGAACTGGTTTTGAAGCTCGGCAGACATCAAAGGAACAAACAAAGATGCCAAGATTTATGATGGAAAGTCCATGACCGTGCACAATCTTTTGTTTTGCGCTCAGACACTATGCATGAATTACGTAACCAACACGTTTCTATTGGTTAGTTCCTCAGTACGGAGTAAACAACTATTGTGTTTTGTGCACGGTCAAGGACAAAAAAGAGAACAAAAACATACAACAAAGAAATTTCTCCGGTTTCATAACCATTCCCCTCGATTAACTATGACTGAACTAAGAAAAAAAACATTTACGAAGTTAGGACAAATGAACCTATAAAAATCAGAGCGCGCGCAAACAAATCAATTCTCACGTGTGCGTAAGGGCTGATTTACATGTCGCATGTGACAAGCACACAACAGGCCTAAGACATGACTTACGATTGTCACAGCGTTTTAAAACATGTTTTAAAATGCTACGACATTTTTTCTGACGTACACAACAATGGTAAATCATGTCGTGGGCTTGTCGTAAACCGTTGTCGCATGCGACAAAACTCGTACCGTGTAAATCGGCCCTAAGATATGCATCTGCGCTGACATCTCGCTTCTAGGCGGTTTTCATTGAGGAGTCCGTACACATTATCATTCTTGGCGCTACTTTATTCAGAGATCTTCTCTGTGCGTCTTTGCTTTGTTACTTCGTTCTGAAGAGGGGAAATGCAACAGTCGAGAACTCGGGGGAAAGGTAAAAATTTATTTTTGTGTATTCTTCAACAAAAGCAAGGTTTCACTTCAAGCTGGATTATGTTTAAACTGTAGTCATTTCGTCCTTTTTTTCTATTCATTGCCCTGTAAAGTACATCGCGACGCAAACTTAGTTGATGTGGTAAACTGACCAGTGTAGAGGAAATTGAAAGCTGACGTTTAAAGTGTTAGCCCTCCGTCTTCGCTCTAACGCTCGAAGCGTGAGCTTTCAAATTTGTCTACGGTGGCCGATTTACCCTTTCAACCCAGTTGATAAACCCATTTTTGCCTTTCACTTCCCCACCGACGCAGCACCACAGCTTTTTTAGAAACAAAACCCCTTTATCCGCAATGAAACTCGACCGAACTGGAATTCAAGTTTCGTTTGTTTCACCGCTTTAGTTTGCGGAGTGAGATTATAGATCTGCTCGTATACAGTGCATGCACGAGCTGAACTAAAATGACCTAAAATCTTTTGGAGGACGGCACAAGCGTGAGAAAAAGAGTTTCTGATTGGCTATCGATGCAAAAACAGACTATTCTTGCATTCTTGCATAACGCACGTGTACACGTGCGATTGTTTTTTTCCATTCAAGACTTCAAAAATATATTAATAATTCATGACGAAACAGCCTATCAGATCACCAAAATAAGGTCACGTGCAGGTGCTTTTAAAACCGCGATCAAACATTCCTCATTAGAATTCTTTATATAAAGCATGCTATTAAGTCTCAGCTTGTTTTTCTTGTATGCTAATATTCTTCTCTCACAATTTGAACCTGTTCGGACTCCAGAAGGACACGCTTTTTGTGGAATGTTTTTGAAGCCGTTCAATAAACTCGCAGGTCGTGTTTTATCTGGTCTGAAACAACTCGGCGTCGCCTCGTGGTTTAATTATAGGAAAGATATCTGTTTAGAAACATTGCATTTGTTATTCAAATTTGTCAACCACAGGAACAAAAGACTCTTTTTTTTCGACAGCCAATGAAGCTCTGGTTGGTACATTAATGATAATAGGTGACGTCAACGATATCTTCCCTATAGGTTAGAGACTGCTGTGAGTGTTTGTTTAGAAATACACGCGCGTGCTTACCATACAATGAACGAGGATTTTCGAATACCAGGCCTCAGTTGTTCAAAACTGGTGATAACGCTATCCACCGGATAAATCACTATCCATTGGATAGCGCAATTGGTTTAGCTATGACTTATCCACAGGATAGTGATTTAACCGCCAGATAGCGCTATCCATCGTTTGAACAACTCGGGCCAGTAGTATTGAAATTTCGATTTCATTGTACGGTAAGCAAGTGCGTGTACTTCTAAACAAAACACTCACTAGTCTCTAATCCATAAATAAAACACTACTGCTCGTTTATTAAACAATACTTACATGGTGTTCTAGTGAACGTAACGTTATAACACACCTGCACAGGAGCGCTTAGGGCGGTTTCAATTGAGTGTCGAAACTAATTAGCGAATTGCATTGGTTTTGCATCACTTCACTCAGTGATTGGTTCAAAGTTCTCGCACCACTTTTTCAAACAATCAGAAGTGAAACCAAAACCAATCGTACCTCGCGCGTGCACATTTTCCCGCGCTTTGTGTCGGCTACTTGTAATTACTTCGAGTTTTGATTGGTTTACTGGACTGTCTCCCTCTTTCTTGATTGGCCGAAGTAATTACTTTGGTTTGGTTTTACGACACTCGATTGAAACTCCATCTAAGAGGATTTAAATTCCTAAATCCTAATTTAGTTCTTCGTGCGGACGTTGCTGTCGCAGTATTCTTAAGTCTCTGATGTATTTGAACCACTGGTAACATTGTTCTGTAAATTCTTCAGTATTCAAGTCAGTTTCTCGGAGCATTTCCTAATCCATGAAAAGTGCCCTTAGAGCCAAAGGTGTACTTAGAGCACACTGCAACAAAAGAACGGAAAAAATAAATAAGACTTCTGAATATCTTTGAAAGGGCAGAGATGAGTATTTCAAGATACAATACAATACGCTTATTGTTCTTCCAAAGAGGGCTTTTCAGAGCCAGTTTAAAATAAATGCAATAAAAACTAGCAACAAGAAAAAATTAAAATGCGAACATATCTTATCATAAATAAAGAAATTTCCTGTTTCCGGTTTTCACAAGTAGTGAGCGCTTGTTGAAAGATATTGATGGACTTCAGCTCTGTTACGCTCATGAGGAAGGAGTTCTCTCATCTGGATATTTTTGAATCCGCAACGTTTTCTCTGCGGATTCAAAAATTTTCAGGCCCGCACGTATCCTCCCGGGTTCAAATCGAATTTGCCAGTACCCACGTATCCGGATTCGTTCTAGTACCCGGGACTCCTCTGTTACTATTGTCAACAGAGCATGCGCCATCAAGCGCGCGACAGCTCATGATATGATGACGTCAATTACCGGAAGTAACATTTCACTTCCTTATCAACGCGCGAAAAATCCGTCTGTGGGCCCTTAAGTTAACGACAAGAGAAGCATTTCATTCAGCAGCCATGTTGAATATTTACGCGGTAAAGACTGGATCTGAGTTTGAACGTTATCGGATTTGAAAGTATCTGGATTCAACCACCCACACGGATTCAAAACTTTCCACTCTGGAGAGTGGATTCAAAAAGTTGCGGATTCGCATGCCGCAAAGAAAACGTTGCGGATTCAAAATTATCCGGATACGCGAAGACGGGGCCTTAATGTGGTATGACCTACTGGAAGCCTGTTGAGCAAGTCAAGTTCTACCGTTTCGACCAGGATTAATGAGGGTCCACAGCTTTGTGTGCTGTGACTATGTACTTTCGACCTTACACGTATATAATATTTACCCTGCGAATTTCATGGAATGATTTCATTTGAGACTGAGCCATAACCGACTCTTATTACCTGTTCGACACAATGTCGCGTTTCAGATTGGTCAATGACAAATGCATAATTAATAAATTGATTGCATGTTGCCGTGCGTCTGTTCAGCAACAGATCAGAGATGACGTCAAAATGTGGTAAGGTTTGGTAATAAAGAATTAATAGTTTTAATGATGATGCTAGCTTTGCGTCTGTTCTAATCGATCGTAGGTGAGAACCAATCAAAATGCGTGCATCATTGAGCTTGTTGTATAAATAGGTTATAGATCAAGTGCGATTCGGAAGTATCTACGGAAACAGCGATGAAGTAATTTTGTTGAGAATGTAATGAATAAAAAATCATATGAACTTTCTAGTGCATTTCCTGATTTATGATCACTCGTGACGTTTTGCAAAATTTTCAGCACTTTTAAAACATCACTCGCGCACATAAATAGCGAAATGTGCTCGCGTTCATACGATTTCCTGTACAATTAAAAATGGAATTCTTACGTGGAATTTTCGTGACCATCGGGTCTCGTTCAAGCCAGAACTTGAATCCTCCTTTAGCACGCTGATTGTAAACAGACGGACGTCTTTGAGCTTGAGGTCTTTGCGCATTTGCTTCTTGAAGAGAAGCGTTATCCTCTACTGGTTTTCCATGATAGTACATTGTGTACGACTCTGCGAACAGAATAAAATCACTTGAAGTACTATTTAATAGACGAGCAGGAGGGTTTATCGGGTTTAAGACCACGAGGTGAAGCCGATTGGTTTTACACCCGGTAAACACGACATACTAGTTTCTTGAACGGCTTCAAAACATTCCACAAAAAGCGTGCCCCTCTGGTGTCCAGACAACAGTGCAAAACGTGAGGGGAAGGTATTAGCAAACAAGAAAACAAGTCCGGCCTTCACATAAGAATTATAATGAGGAGTGTTTTATCGGGTTTAAAGCTTTTGTCGATGTCTTCAGACTGTTAGACTCATAAATTATTAATGAGCTTTTAATTTAGTTTACTCTCAAGAGTTTCAAATGCAACTTCTTCACGGTAAAGCACCCGAACTACTGTTCGGGAGGTCATAGCTTCGACTCCTGTAAAGCAGCACTCGTTGGGCAGCAATTCAGTTGTTGTAGTTGCTTTTAGAAGTCCCGTTCAGATGTGGGTGATCACGTGGCATCGAAGTTAATTCCACAAGTTGCGCCCACTGAAATTAGATGGAATTGCATTCTGATATGTTCAAAAATTTCAAAGTAATCTGGTTTTTGACACATGAAAAATGGGTTGAAAAATCATTGAAAGGCTATTCAATGGTCGTCACAAAACGCGCTCTCATTTTTGCAGCTCCATCATCTCAGGTTATTCAGACCATTATTCTATTTAGACTTAATGTCGGACAACAGTTCGATCGGAGCAACTTGAGGTACACTTTATTTCAAACTCACTTTTTAATAGCTCCTCTCTTTGTTTTCTGTGGTCATATTTGTGAAACGCACTGGAGAGACCTGGAGTGTTCATGGGATGGGTATGTTTCAAATGAGCTGGTTGTACATCACGTGCTATGCTCTGTACAAACGCAATGTGCTGTAACGTAAAAGGAAATATACAACTGAACATCATAGTAGACCTAAGAAGCAAGTAGAGAAAAAAGGTATACACCGAATACAGGTGTGAAACAAGATCGGAGAGCTGCTTCTAGTTCTCATGCTAAGAAGCAAGTATCGTCACCACCTGACCAGCTGGCACTGTACCACCGTACTTTTGTGCGAGAGATCGCGGGTTCCAATCCAGTGTTTGTAATCTCATCTACAAATGGTTAAATTTTTGAAGGTGTTCTCTGATACTGACTACATCCCGTGTATCCCGTCTTGCAAATTATTTGCGATGCTATTCAGTATGAGCTGTCGACTTAGAAAGAATCTGCTAAATGGACTAATCACGGATCTATAGGACCACGCGAATATCGACTTTATAAATCACCGACAGCTCCGACAGTTGGCGAGGTCAAGCTGGGGAAAGCTGAAACCAATGAGCTTAACCCTTTTAAAATGACAAACTCGAGCCGCGCGCTGGGTCTAAAAATTGATTTTAAAGAAGTCCTTAGAGCTCACAAATACAGCACCTATTTATTTCCTCTTTATTTACGGCCGAGAACGGCTCAAGCACTTGGTAATCAAATCGAGCGGGACAGCATCTCCTGAAGTCAAAATGGCAGTATTTTCCTTAAGTGGCTGACGTTCCATTATTTCCGCTATGTTGAATGAGACAAACAATCTCCCCTGAGTTTGTTTGGTTCGTCGTCCCGGAAGCATTTATACATTTTGCTGTTTGTAAACCATTTATACTGCCCGTTCAATCGGCCAATAATAAGTTTCGTCATGTTTGAGCTAAACTATGAAGAGTGGTAAACATCGCCTTTTCTCTCCAATCAAAGGAACCTCCGATTTTTTAATGCTAAACAGCAAGACAACTGAAGTCAAGACATCAAGAAAACAAGGCGCCGTATTGGCTCCTAATGAGTGCAGATATTTGAAGTTCAAAAGCTCAGCAGATAAGCTAATAAAGTTCACCACTCTAAGAGTTGTCTTTGCAAATTTCTTCGGTTTTCCAATTTCCGCTTGTTTGTTTTTTCTGTATACCTCTTTGAATTCACAATATTTTAAAGTCAGACGACTTAACCTGAACTGATAAAGCACTCATGTTTATTTTAAGCAAATAAAGAAAACGTCTAGGTTTAAAATAATCGTTCTTTCTGTATCTTATACTGCGGCATCAAAATGCTGAAAGGTTTTTCCGGCATAAGGTTGGTGAAAGAAAGGAACCAACCCCGGTGGGGGGGGGGAGGAACTGCCATATATGGGCTATGTAGGTATGTGCCGCCGTGAAGGGTATGACTTTCAACCAGTTTACATAGGGTATATAAATCAGAGCGTTTGGGTCTAGAATAGGGTATCATTTTTCACGAAAATGACCAGTTGGTTGAAGATTTTATCTAGACTAAGGAAACCAGGAATTGCTACTCAAAAATATGAAAAACTGAAATCGGCAAGCTTAAATTTTCACGACTCAGCCTCAACAGCGTTGACAGATGACTATCATAAACCGCTACTGGATATTATTAACTGTCAAAAATCGGGATTCAGACGGAAATCGGTGGTATTAATACTGGTTTAAAATTAAACAATTTATTGTCTTGATAATGCGTACGTAAGTGCTTGGCATTGCTGGACATGTATAAATAAATCATTTTTTAAGAAAGAAGTGGTTGTGGTATAAGTTTTTGTTTTGGCTTTGCTTTAGACTGTGCTAGTGACCTCAGTTTCTGGAAAACAGCTACTCTAGGATAGGAGTGATTTCGGGAGTTTACTCTAGTATAGGGTAGCAAAATCCAGCTGAAACTAGCTCTGATATAGGCTAAGGGTTCCAGGGTCCCAGCGGTACATCCCCACCCAGAAATTCCTAAAGAACCCCCTCTTCCCCCCCCCCCCCCCCCGGGGGAACCAACTTACATGACTCATGCTTTTAGCCACTGTAAAACAATGTACGTTCTGTAAAAGTTCGCGTTTTGTGTACGGAGAGGACCATATATCAGTCGCATGTAATGGTTGAACCTAAAAATTCGCCTGCACTGGTATTTATACCATGCACGTGCGAGGTGACGGTGTGCAAGAAACTCACTTTTCCTTTAAGTTTCGCCCAGTGATCAGTATCTAGATGGGACACAAGTTTCAAACAGGGGACTTCTTGTCTAGACCAGTGTGACAAATCCTTCCTGAAAAAAAGAGGGCCACATATAGCTATAACTTCAAATTTCGTGCATTTATATCAGTTGTTTTTATCCCTGTGTCATTGTTAAAGGGGAGACTGAAGGATATCGTTGAGAAAGCACAAATTGGTCGTAAGACTTGTTAGGAAAATGAGACCCAAATGATATGGTAGTGCTTTTGCGAAATTGTATTTTCTTCGGTGGTAGAGAAACTAAACTTCATTGTTTTTTCCGAGTGTGGGTTCTTTTTTCATTAAAACTCTGTGCAGCATATCCACATTCAAAACAGGAAAGTTTAATTTGAGGCGCGTTCGTTTGACCCTATATTCCGGAATAGGAATACATGGAATAGAAGTTAGAAATCCTTCGTTTGTACGGAGATTCATTTAAAAGTTGTCACTGAAACACCTGCGAAAATGAATAGGCCAGACATACCGTTTTAAATCATCACTCCATGTATTCTATTTTCCGGAATACTATAGGGTCAATAGAACGCACCCCTAATTTGTCCGTCTGGAGCAACATAAGATTCAAAATAAACTGATCATTAAAAGTGTGTGATTTCTTCTATCTCTAATTCGTGCTATCTTTTCCTGAAAAAATTGGCAAGATTTTTTGTACAGATCTTTCTTCGTTACAGTCGTAGAGCCGGTTGCTCGTGGCCTGGTTAGCGCTAACCGTTGGTTAAGAGGAATAAAAACCTATAGGTTTCCATGGTATTTAAAGCTGGTTAGCGCTAACCATGCTTCGAACAACCCGGGCCTGATGTATAGCAAAGTTCTGCATGCTCTTTGAGTTAAACGATAATGTGGATCGGGAATAAACGCTTCATCTTGGAAGAATGAATGAATTTTAGAACGCGATACGTCGGAAAGAAGGCTTGGCGAAACTCTAAGAAATAATCATGCGAGAATTCACGTCAGGTCAGGAACTGGTCGTCACAACAATGTGCAATTTTGTGCATGAAAAGTTTCTTTCAGACGGAGTTTCCTACCTTCGATTTGACTACAAACAAAAGGTTGCTTGATTTATGCAACATAAGAATACAACACCGAAAATAAACATCCTTACTTGTGTTCGCGGATTTTCGAAAAGTCCTTCACTCCTGGTTTTTGCTGCAAAATCGCTGGAAGACGTATAGTAGCGGCGGCCATGATTTAAGATAACAAACTCATCTCCCGTTTAACAGCAAACACTTTGTATCTAAGAGACCTGTGAATGATTCAATTCATATTTTATAAGCGCTGTCTGGAAACAGCTGCTCTCTCGGGGAATAAACAATCGCCGAGGGATATCAGAAGATTATAACTTAATACAGGCTTTCTGTTAAAACAACAGTTCTTCTAAGTCTTGTCACTCAAGTTTAGAATGCGTATAATGCTAGTATAGAATGTGTATAAAATTCTTAATTAACTCCTTGTTTACTTTCCTCGCACCCAAATTCACTCTTTTTTTTATAAGAACCTTCAGGCTGAGGTTAACGAAAATTTAAAGATCGTACCAAGAACAAACCTATTCTGAGAGTCAGTGAAGAACGCCTTTATTTCGTTATTTTATTTTATTTTATTTATTTATTATTATTTTTTTTTTTTGTGGTTTGTTTTTGTGAGTAGTATGAAAAAAGGCAAAAGAAAAGTAAAGCTGTTACTAACAGTAGTCTATAAACAGGACAATTAACTCAAGTGCTAAGGGACGTTTTTCAGCATTTTAATGTCAAAACAATGTGGTTTTCTTTGTGGATGATGCACTGCTGAAAGACTCAGCTTCTCAGTCGAACTTAGTATACATACAACTTGAACAACGTGTTAATGTGACGTTTTCAGGTTCAAGTCGCAAAGAAATAAGAACGTTTAGCGATTAGACGTCACAGTCACTGAACAAAGAGTCGTCAATTAGAGTTCGTGGATTGCCGTCCAGCTAAGGCCGGAGTTGACCTTTTGCACGTAAAATAGTCCTTACAAAAGCTTTTAAAACACGTCAACTCAAATGATAAAAATTCATAGTGTCACTGTCATGGACCGAGTAAAAGCCCAAAGACCAGGGGATTGCGTGACACTGCTAGACGTCATTTTGTGTTGGTAAGAAACGCGTGTTGCATTTTTAAAGACGACTGGTGCAAGATGAAGTACTTGAAGCAGAGTTTTTCAGTTGACTTCTCGCGCTTCATATGCTATGATGAAAAATTAAATAAGACAGATTTCTGTAAACGAAACTACTTTGAGAATGGTAATTATTTCTCTAAAGAGGATTTGTTATTAGAGAAAAGAGCAAAAATTTCTTTCTTCACTTTAATTAGCAACAGATAAATGTCATAATCTTTGGTCAATAACCGAACAATCAAGGGGAATGGGTTCGATACCGGTTCGGTTATGGATCAAAGTGTGATCACTTTTCCCGTCTTTCAAGACCAATAAAAAATTGAGATTTCAGTCAAAAGGTTCTAAAAACAACACCATGTATTTTGGACGATTTCGAAGAATAAATACGGTGGAAATGCTCGTTGTGATGATAGGCACTTAAAAAACAAATTAACTGGCCAGGCAGGATCAGTTGCCTCTGCCTGCCTCTTTATTTGACAGTAGCTCAACATCTTTCAATAGATTGCGTAGGAGTATATTATGAAAACAAATATTCAAAGGGCGACTTTAAAGTTCATGGTGCTTATGGCGATTTACAAACCAGTTTGATTAACCGCTTTTATTATATGCCTAGCTCCGTGAGCGGACAAGATAAACCAAATCGCGCGCCCGAGCGGGCACATTTTTGGTGTTTTAAGTCATATAATAAATTCTTTATTGACCAAGCTTGTTCGGTCAAGATGGCAGGATATTGGCCTCGTTCATTTTTTGCGTGTTTATGGACCTCGACTTCGTCTCCATATATCCAGCCACCTTGACCTCACCCGTATATACTTGCCACCGATATGCTCAGGTGATGACATGAAAGAACTACTGATTCAGATAACTCAATGAAAAGGAGAATAACTTTAAAGTTAATGAAAGAGAATGACACAAATCTGCTGTTTAAGAGTGCATGGGTTGCCAGTTCGTCATCATCCATTGGAAGAAAACAAGATCGAGGTTTAATGCTCTAGATTATTTGATTACACCAGTAATTACCATGAGTAAGTTGAATGCTGCCGAGAGGTATCAACATGCCATGCGCAACAACGCTGCCCTTGATACTGTGGGCACAATGCAGACATCCAGAAATCCGCGCATCTCAAATGAACACAATTAGTATGGCTGCCTAACCTCAGCAACAATAACACGTCGGATAACGTAAAAACAAAGCTTTTACTTAGTTAGAGGCCACTTTGTTGACAAACACAGAGGTAGGGTTAGGACGGCAGGGCTCGAAATTGCGGCAAATACAGTCGCATTTGCGACTAAATTTTTCCCTTTGCGACTAAACCATCTGGAGAAGTCGCAAATTTGCGACTTGTTGTTACCTTCGCTCTTTCGGAACAAAAGGGTACGCATACGAAACGTCAAGTAAAAGATAATTTCAAAAAATGCGTTTATATCTGATGTTTGTCACCGCAGTTTGTATGTTATTTCTGATAAAACGGAAACAAGTCCAGCCCTTCCTTAGTGTGTGGAATAAACGTTTGCTTAGTGCAACTGCAAGACATGCATGACATGCAGGAAAACGTCCGTCAGAGCAATTTGCAGTTGATTTTTTTGCAGACTATTTAAAGAAGAATTGAGTGAGTTTTATTCAAGAGCGCGTTTTGTTATCTTTAAACTGAACTTATTACTTCAGAACGGGACAGGACATTTACAAAATAATCAACGTGAGAACATGTGAGCTAAAGGGCCACTGCTGGCACGACGTCTGGGTGACCCCTCAAATGGTCTAAATGACCCTCCACTTGAAAGAATTAACTAGAACGCTGCAGTTCAATACCACCCAACTCAGTGTCTTCTATTTTTAAGACATACCAGAGGCAACCCAATTTACGCTCATGGAGCGTCTAGTTTATTCTTACACTTCATGTAACATCATAAATACTCTTGTTTTTCGGTCGTTTTATCGTGATCAAAAACAATAAACAAACTACGGTGATAAATGTATTATAATGCATTTTAATTTGACGTTTGGATGATACAACATACATCTTGAGAAGTGACGGTTGAACAAATTTTTAAAAATTGTGTAGGTGTAAGACTTTGAAAGGGACTAGTAAATAAATATGTTAAACCGTCACTTCTGAAGATGAAACGTCAAGTTAAAATGCATTATAATATGTTTATCACGCACCGGTGGCTCAGTTGGTTGAGCATCGGGATTCCATGCGGGAGGTCGTGAGTTCGACTCCAGCCGGACCAACACTCAGGGTCTTTAAATAACTGAGGAGAAAGTGCTGCCTTTGTAATTACATCCGCAAATGGTTTGACTTTCAAGTCTTCTCGGATAAGGACTAGAAACCGTAGGCCCCGTCTCACAAATATCTTCGGTTTTCATTAGTTCCCTGTGGGACGTTAAAGAACCCACAAGTTCCCGGTGTTGTGGCTGTCCTCTGTGAGTATATGGGTGGGTGGGTATAGCAGGTCCACATCAACTGAATAGCTGCCAATACTTCAACCTGCTCAACCTGCTTTGTTTAGTCCAGTTGTACTTATCCAGTGAAAGCTTTTAAAGGGGCAGTGTCACGTTATGTCAGTCAAACTTCAAAACACTAAAGTATGTCTTTGCATCAATCAAGACCAAAAAAATAATGGTGTAGTTTTGTTGCCAATAACAACTTAAAAGTGCACTGAAACTATGCATTGTTGTTTCCGCCCAAGGATGGAGAGGATAAAAGTGGTTGCAACTTGAAAAAACTGGCCAGTTTTTTCAAGTTTGGAGATAGTGTCCGCGGAAAGTCCCCAAAAATGAAATACGAATAGCTCTTTGTGCAATAAATATATTCCATATCTTGTCAGTGGGTTGTCAGGAATGTTATACGTGTGAGGTAATATAAAGTAAAAATTGAGATGTTTACCCCGTTTAACCCAAAAACAGCAAATTTAGTACGACAGTGCCCCTTTAAGAGCAGTTTAATGTAAATATTAACCTTTAAACAGGCTCTTCATGTGGTTAATCGGTTAACAGCTGGGGCGATTAGAGCCTCAGCTAACTAGCTGTTGACCGAACGCCATTTGCATGAGCAACAATTAACCGACGCACTTTGAGCCCGTGTGCAGGCTACGTAAATATCGCCTACGGTTATACAACAACGAAAAACCACATTTCTCAAACTTTTTCACAATAAAGGTCTTCGGTAACTAATTTTAAGAATATAACGTTCGGTTCATTACGGTAAATATTTTTCCTCAGAAGCGACTTTTCTGCTCTGAGTGCTCATTGAGCAGATAAACTACCCGAAACGTACTGTTTTTTTCGGCTCATCGTCTGAGAAAGAAAATACCTTAAGGTGATTCTCAGAAAAAAAAAAATTGTCGAACGATTTTCTTGAAACTTTCCCTGAATGTTCCCTACTAATCCCTGTTTTGAGAACTACAATAAAAAAGATAAGTCTCCGTGCTTGCTTAAGAAATATAATGGGCCAATCTTACCCCAGTAATGCCTGTGTACTGATACTAAACACGCGCGTTATTTTATCGACTCAGGGTACATTTTGCGGTAGCTGAACAAGAAAGTTTTAAAGTTAATACTTGAAAAGACACCTGATAGGTAGAAAATCCAGAGCATATGGAACACTTTCTTATATAGTTTATGCAAAAATCACTCAACTTAAAACAAAGCCGAATTTTGACCCCTAAAAACAAGTTTAAAAGAAAATTTGACTTCTGTTTCTCTTCGCGTAATTCAGTGTTTCTTCGCGGAACCCTAAACGAGACCTTGGCGGCTTAAAATATTGGCGCTTTGCCCGGAACACCCTAAGCGAGACCAAGATCCAAAATTTACACCCCTAAGCGAGACGACGAGCATCCCCGTCTGTTTCATATGGGAGTCCCCGCCCCCCCCCCCCCCCGGGTTTTTTACATCGTTAATTTTAGTGTATTTTCTATTATAATTAGTTTTTTTAAAACCATTTAATTTAGTGGAAAAAACTTATAAATCTTACATATATCTTATATACATATAAGGGTTTTTTTTTCCTGGATTATCCAATAAAACGAATAATAATCATTTATACACCTGATGGGATTTTTCCCTGGAAACACCCAAAAGAACGAATGATTTTTTTACCTGATGTCATTTTCCCTGGTTCCATCCAAAAGAACGAATAATTTATACACCTGGGCCCGGTTGTTCAAAAGCTGATTAATGCTAATCCCAGGTTAAAAATTAACCAAGGAGTTTATTTCTCTAATCCCAAATGCTTTTCAACGCTGATATTCGGCAAAACGTTTCATTAGAATAAGTTAATCTTGAAAAACAGAAATAAGGAAAAGAACTTTCATCAAAAAGTTGAAAACATAAAACAAAAGTTTACGCTAATCCTGGATTAAGTTAATCGGCTTTCGAACAACCGGGCCCAGATGGCACTTTTTTCCTGGAACTATTCCGATGAACGAATGTTTATACTCCTGCAGTACACCGTGTATCAGAAGCAGCACAATGTCACTTGGACGTCCCTGTTTTTCTGGGCCATTGCCCCTTCTTTGGCTTCCTACTCCCCATTTCGTAGTAGTCTTTTATTGCATCAGGCATTTTCTTTGTCATACTGGTTCCCAGACACATCGCGGTCAAATGTCTGAGCATGCGCGAGAAATTGTATTGGAGGCAACTCTGTCTATTTCAAAACTCTGGCAGAGAAGGGAATGGAGATCTAATCTCCGATAACAATGAACTTATTGTTAAAAATAATCACAGGCTGAGAGAGCTAAACATTTCGCCACTTGATGCATTTAGACTTCTTCCTTTAACTGATGATTTACCACTTGAATGAAAACTCGAGCGGCATGATTCTAAAGCTTCGGTAATTTCTTAAATAACGTTTTACCACAATTACCCCAGACAAGATTGCAACAAGAGGCTACAAGTAGCCTATACTCGGGCCTGCAAAAGTACAGTCGTGTATCGTTAATTTAGCACTAAAGAAAAGAAAAGAGGAAAGTCTGTCCTTCTTACATCGGCCTTACATTGCGATTCTCATGATGTTCGACTGTGTATGTAGTGAATACCCGGACCCAGATTATCTTCATTACAGGAGTTAACAATGACCACTCGACGATGGAAACGAGGTAAAAATAGTGTATTTATTCACTGACGAGCACATCAAGAGGAGCTTCTATCTCCTCTAATTCCTTGAGTCAACCCTTTCCCGAGTAAATTTATTTTTAGGAACAGGTTTTTCCCGCGAAAAGTATCATAATTCCCTTGACGCTGAGATAGCTCTGTTTTGATTGGCTTTTACAACAGTGGGCGTGCTGAATGTCCCAAGGGAGATTGGCTTTTACAACAGTGAGCGAGCTGAATCTCCCAAAGGAGGTGTTCTATAAATAAATCTACTCGGGAAAGGGTTGACTCCGAGGCCAAGTATGGGAGATAGAGGCTCCTCTTAATGAGCTCCTGATTTATTCCAAAGTGGCTAAGCACATTGTTTTTTACTGATCGATGGGTATTCTTGCTCAGTGTTTGAGAAAGGAAACGCTAATTGAACGGTTTAAGATGAAAAGAAATGACTCATCGAAACATCTTATGCAGAAAAAAATGAAAGAGAAACGAAGTTTAGATGTGAAAACATCTTTCCAAGATGACCATACTTTCGTGCAGTACTGCACGTAAAAGACACTTTGTCATGTGCGCGACACACAAAGATCCGCACTATATCTCAACACTTGAAAATACTTTCAGAAGTACACAAGTTCCTTGAGGATGGCCATGCCAAATGAATCCATACCACGAGAATATAAATACTCACAGTAATCTGCACCCAATTGTCAAAATAAATGTTATTTGCCAGCTGGGAGGTCCGTATAGGGAAAAACTGTGA
This sequence comes from Montipora foliosa, assembly GCF_036669935.1. Classification (NCBI taxonomy): domain Eukaryota; kingdom Metazoa; phylum Cnidaria; class Anthozoa; order Scleractinia; family Acroporidae; genus Montipora; species Montipora foliosa. The sequence continues at coordinate 211,858 of NW_027179717.1, read as the reverse complement.
CCGAGGCTGCAGGCCTAGGGCACCTTTTTCAAGACCGATGTCCCAGTTTTTTGCTATACGGACCGACCCTTTGCTGGTAAATAACTTTTTCTTTTCTTCTCTCTCCCATCCTCTCTTAAAGTCACTTTTTTTAATTGTTGACTCGCATCGCGCTTGATAGCGAATGCAGTATTAAAGCGACTTACAAAATGAACGTTTCAAAGAGAAATATTTTTATTTGAATTATATTTCCAAACCTCTTGTCTAATGAAAAATAACCTCTGTATGTAAACGGGGTCGGTGTCAAAAAATAGTGTTTCGTTTCCGGAATGGTAAGGGCAGGAGAAAAGATAGAATACTGTAGTGTGGGTCACTTGGCCTGTCATTATTTCGCTTCATGTATTGAAACTCTCGAGAAATAAAGATAGAAATGTGAACGCAAACTCTCTAAACGGTGAGAAGCCTGTCAAGGAATATTAACCATTAATGTCACTGTTCCTTGCATAATTAGCTTTTAAACACGTAACGCAAGGCGCAATGGAACGAGACAACAGACGTATTGGCGTTTTTTTGAGGGAAACACTGCCTTGCAGCTGGTTAGCCTATGCGACTTCCAGATTGCGTGACATAGAACAATCTCACTTATCTCCCCAGCACTACGAGCTGAGTGGTAAATAGGAAGTGCTGGATCGGACACGAGTATTGGTTAGCAAGCAATGTACAAAGGCAACGAGCCAACAAGCTTGGGGGAAGTCGCTGTGCAGACTTAACCACGCCACACAGGCGCGACCCAATTTTAATGACGGCAAAGCGATAAATCCAACCCATCTCCAAAGGGAGAGAGGGAGGGAGGGGGAAAACTTTGACAAATTCCAAACAGCTAGTTGATTTACTATAGAAGACAAACTGCTAAGTGAATCTTGGACGACTAACTGAGGCTTTTTTAGCTAGACCCTGTCTATTTAAGTAGCCAGTTGCACAGGTTCTACTATGTAGCAGGTAAGCATTACACGTGCTCATTAGCAGTAATGAATGAGTCTTTAACAGATTTGGCCAATGCATGTGTACGTTATAATCTGAGATCTAGGAACAGAGTCTTAATGTCCTCGTTTTATTACTGGGTTGCCAAACCCAGTCGGAATCTGTCTTTAATTTCGTCGTTTTTTTAAGTTCCGTTTTCTTTTTCTTTTTATTTTTTCCGTGTCGGTAAAAGTCTTGCCTGTCACTCCCCTGCTAAGTGGTGTCTTTGTGCATAGAGCCTTCTACGAGTATTTTTTTAGGATCGAGAGGGTTGTGGGAAATGCGTAGATTTCTCCGCTGGTGGACACAGTAGAACGATTAACTTAACCGGCAATGGCGTCGAAAGTCATGTAACGCGAATGGCGTTTTAGTGGATCTTTGAACAAAATGTACCCTTATGAAGCTCAATAATGGCAAGCGAATTGGATACTGAACAAGACAGGTGGTCGAATGTTAGAAGCGACGAGTAATGGACTTCGACAACAATCTGTCGCCCGTCGAGCCGTAATCAAAGTGAGCTGTCCTCCTAAAATTTTGCCAAGTGTGGTGTTTTGTACAACACTCAAACCAAATGAAAAGTTCTCTGGTAACTCAGTATGGGTTCAACAAAGACAGAGAAGGAATCCGTATAGTGGATCTGTTATCTCAGTTGTCTCGCTATTTGTCAGATTTGTCTTTACCCGTTCTCAACTCTGCACAGTCTTCCGGTATAACAATTGGAAATTTCACTAATAAGTCATTGACGTGAATGGCGTTTTAGTGGATCTTTAAACAAAATATACCCTCATGGAGCTCACGAATGGATCGTCAATTGGATGAGCAAGACGGCGCTGAAAAATAAATATCTGGATTTTAAGAGACGAGTAATGGTCTTCGACAACAATTTCATTTTTCGCCTTGGCCAACGATCATTCAATTGTAAACGCGAGTTGTAAAACTTTGTCAACCAAGTTGAAAGATAATGCAAGTTTCTTAAATTTTAATTTTTATGCTACGTCAATTTCTACTACAGATTTTAGTGACCATGATTATGTATACTTTTAATCGACATGTATCTTACATATACAATCGTAATTGCCATTTAGTTTTAGCTCTCTTACAACATAGGGATTTTTAGTTTAGGCGTATAATAGTATGTAATTTAAGGGATCTTATCTTATTTGTAAACACACGACCCCATAAGCTTACAGCTTTAAACATTATCGTGTTTAAATAAAGGTATATCTATCTATCTATCTATCTATATCAAGTGAGCTTTGTTTCTAATATTTTACTAACTTGGTATTATATAAAACACGGAAATCAAATAGCAATTTTTTTATGGATTTAACCATAGTTACTAACTAAGATTTAACAAATTAACATTGAAGGAATCGAATGCCTACAAGAATGCATCACAGTGTTTACTCAAGTCGCATCTTAGTTGTCTGACAATTTACATTTACCGGTATTTTGTACTCAACTCTGCAAAGGTGTAAAATATTTGGAAATGTGATAGTGAAGAATTATTTGAATGAACGTTGTTGTCGCTTTTGTGCTTCATTATTTACGGTCAGCGTTCCGAGTCGAAAAGGGTTTTGATGTGAACTGTCAAAAATGTATTTAATTCCACCTCTTGTTTGAAATAGGAAGGTATTTTTGCCACTAATAGTAAATATGTTGTTTGTTTCGGTTAATTTTTCGCTGGAAAAGGATTTTGCCGAGATATTTCCAGCCTTTGTGAACTTTAACATCATGTTGTGTAATTTTCGAGCTTAACAAATTTGCATACGTGTGTTCAAATGTGATACGGGAGCATTTTTGTGGTATAGTGTAACGAAAATAAACAGGTCTGTTGCAAGTTTTCTTGAGTTTCAACAAAATTACCCCCAAAATCGGCAAAAAAAATCTGACACTGATGAATAATAAAGTAGCTGCTATTCCCGAAACGATGGAATTACCTGGCGATAAATAACCTCGTCTTGGAGAGTAAAGTTTTGACTGTCAACCTGAAGAATTGGGCGATTGTGATCTTTGTGTTGAATTCGCACATTTCTTGTCAAACTTTATAACACTTGAAAGAAAAAGAAAACTTACAAAAACAAAAACCCGGTATCTGTGTCAAATGGTGATTTGACACTGTTCCGCGAGTAAACACACCGCGGTAACTTCATCACGGCGCCCTCTGAATCCGATGTAACTTTCGATTTTGCGCTTTTACTTGTACAGCCAAAAGTACAATAGCAAAAATCTCCCAGAATGTTTGTCGGTGATCGTAACTTTTTATATTCGGGGTTAAAAATTAATGTTGTTTTCGTGTCATAAATGTTGTTGCTGATGGCAAAATATTTTATTCTCGATCGACCGTCCAGAAAACGTCCTTCTGCTCTTCCCAAAAACTTTGTACCACTATTTATTTACTTTTGCATCAATATTTGTTTCGCATAAAGCAAGCTAACAAAATCAGTTCCTTGCTTGGTCCGCATTTGTTAGCGTTAAAACAGAATTTTCGGTCCACTGCTTCTGTTTTGAGGGGTATATTGTTTTTGGTCTCCCATCAAGATACTAACCCCGCCGCACAGGGTTAAACTTCAGCGAACGATTGTAGCTGTCAGATGCTCAGAGGGCACGCTTAAACTTGTGGTGAAAAGAAGTTGTGAGGGAACTTGAAAATTATCAACACGTCAGCCCAGAAGCCAATGTTTCTCGCTTCTCTTTTATTTGTTATTCTTCAGAGACTGGAATGCTGTAGTTCAATACAACACAATTCAGTACCTTCTGATTTTCTGTAACATGTACCACAGGCAACCCAGTGTATGCTTCACGGAAGCATCTCGTTTACAACAAAACCGTTGATTGTAAGACCTTGAACGGCCGACTACAAAGAACGCGAAGATAACTATCGCGACATGAAGAATAGCCCTTTTAGTAGGGTCACGTTCCATTAACAGTATTTTACTGATAGGGCAGTAAAATCTCATTTAAAGAGATACTTGTTTATGTGCAAAATACATCGAAGCATAAAGTCTACAAATACCAGTATTTTACCTTCAAATACTTACCCCTGCATAACATTTCAAATTCCGTTTTCCGTGAATCTTCTCATGATTACATGTGTTACATACGAACCATTGAAATTACTAGCTTTACAATCACTGGTGCCTCGTTAATCCAATTTATTGCTAAGACTTTTTTGCATTACTAATTAACACGAAAAGGGGTAACTTGAGAATTTTTAACAATATACCCTTTAATCTAACCCAAAATCATTCAGATATCCACAACGTCCAATGCATGATCCATTTCCTTCGCTTTTGGGTTTGTCAGCATTATGATTTGCAACATTTCAGGTTTACGTGTTCACAAGTTTGTTTTTGTATGTCGAAGATGTTTAGATTTCCAATTACAAACTCTGTGTAAATAGTTCACCCTTCTGAGAAACCAAAAAAACAACATTCTTTTACTAATCGTACGTACCGGGTATTCCTGATTTCGGTATTAAATTTAACTTTCATTTTCCAAATGGTCTGGATAGCACAAGTGATGCTAATATTTTTAAAAATACACACACACTTTTAAGTTTAAGGAACATGCTTCGATGTTTCAAACATCATTTTGCTCATCCACGCTTTTGGAAAAGTGTTACATACCACGTATTTACATTTAAACGCATACCCGAGGTAGCTCCTATAGTTGTGTTTATGAGCAAGTGATCTACTTGGCTAGTAATACGATGAAATGTGAATGACCTCGGTACATTGTTAACCAAATACGTTCCAGCAAGTTTCCTTCTTTTTCTGCTGTTATTAAATAGACGTCTCAGCCTTTTCTCTGTAATTCTGCTCGGTTCTCGGGCACGTCTATGTCAATGCACACGCAAATCACAACTAAAGAAAACACACTTGTGCTTATCGAGACCTGTATTTCTCCTTTGGAATCAAGTCTTTATTACCACTGAGAATCAATTAACTGTACAGCCTTTCAAACTACATCACATTTATTTTCCAAAGAGCTAATCAGTCTCCACTGATGACATCAAATCTTGTAAAACTAGAACAGAACTATATACACAAGATGGCAGTGAACACGATCGCTAATATGGCTAGTTGAACAAAGGATATACGCTAGACCACTACAAGAAACAAAACTGTTTAACAATAAAAAACAAAAAAATGCAATAGACAGAAAACTTATCTCCGCAGTCAATGGTATCATCAGTGAGCGGGAGGCTGTTTGTTCTCAGTGAAAATGGTACAAGCGTGAGGCCATTTGTTCGCTGTGCCAATGGTTTTACTTTGTCGTCAGAAGATTCCAATATGGCATCCATTTGTTTGTGCAGTTATTTTCTTTGTCGCTGTCATCTTCAAAGTAGTTCTAAATAAGGTACCCGCTGCTCATTAAAGAATTTGTGTTTTGAATTGTATCACTTTCGATAGTTGCGTTTATTTCAGTTACCATGATTCGAGTATATTCTTGTTTCATTCAGTTCGCGGACGACTTGTTTCGAAGCTGACGCTTGACATCTTTTAGTGTGGGTCTACCGCGAAAAGCCTATGCCTTTCTTCGTATGTGTTTTGAGCGCCCCAAGAAGAAATCAATTAAATCAATGCGATCTCGATTTATCCCAAACAACGCATCACACTGCTCTTCATGATCTTGGATTACGTGAATTGCTTTAAATAACGAATGTAAACAGCGCCACGTGGCTTCTATTGTGCATTACCCAATCAAAACACCGCCACGTGCTTTCTATTGTGCATTGCCCAATCAAACACCGCCACGTTTTTCTATTGCGCATTTTGCTGCACAGGAAAAAAATAAAACTGAAATCAAACGTATTTTATAACTCGTGCCCCTACGGGCCCGAGTAATAATCAAAGTGAGGTTGAATTTACGCATTGTGTATGTAATGAAGAGATGGTAGAGACTAACGGTCTCATCCTTTTTATTTCGCCCATCCCGAGAGCGACCTTTTAGATTCTTTGCCACCTTAAATGTTCATCAAGGACTATCCCAAGCCATTGGACATGTTGAGGAGAGTTCCTCAATAGCAACGCTCAAGTGGGTTTAATAAGGTACTCAACTTTTCCTGAAGCCAATTGGTATAATTTTGGTTTTAGCACTATCTCAAGTTAGTTTAATTTAATATGTAAATGAGGCCTGATTCAAACGCCAGCTTCTACCGTGTCAAACTTAAATGAGTTTGACCTGGGAGTGGTACAACAATAACATGGGAGTGGTTTCAAACATCGAATTAAATTCGTTCGCGCCAAATTCAAAATAAATAAAACAACAAAACACACCTTCCATCCAGCGGTCAGCTACAACATGCGCAGAAGAATCAGTAGTGCGAAATTGGAAACTGGCCTAAGGGGGCCAAGAGTGTGAGATACATTACCCCCAAGCCCCGCGCCGCCATACGCATCTTACGTAAATTTAATCATTACACAAGCAGCTGACCTTTCGATGGACAAGAGATTTAGTTTGAGGCCAAAGTAAGACTAGACACTACATGCCATTAAGAGGAAATTCCTGAACATGGCGGGCGGGCAATGGTGTACACATCAAAACTGAAAACAGAGCTCTTTTGAACTCTGGCATTCTACAGGCATAAAATATGGGATTGACGAGTGAGTTTCCGTAAAATAAACAGATAGTAACCAAAGTTAAACGTATAATTGTTCGATGGGAAATTTCGTAGTAGAGAACCGAGTCCACACAGCCGACAACAAACCACCAAACGATATATGGTAAGGACAGCATAGAAGACACACTCGCCACAATGAACAATGTCTTTGTCAGTTTTCTTTCTTTAATGATTCCACCATGGCGCCGAGGAAGTGTTCGGCATTTCATTTTAATCGCGATGGACGCGTAGGAAACAAGGATAATGAGAAGACAGCAAGAAAGAAATAAGGTTCCGTGAATCTCATAAGGAAAGTAGACACCGTACCAGAATAATAGGAAATCCACAGCCTGCCATATCCCCGCTGTAAACCAAACGGCGAAAACAGCCGCTCCAAAGGTCCTCTTTTTCATGAGGCGATGCTTAAATGGACGAAACGTTGCGTGTAAACGCTCCAACGAAATAACAGCAAGATTTACGACGGAGGAGTGCAAAAAGAACACTGGCAAACCAGAAATTATAGTAGTGGTCAAGTTCTCGACAGGAAACCTAAACTTCCATAAGAAGATGTCCCCCTCCAGACAAAGGAAACTCAGATTTTGGACCAGAATGGGCGGCGAGAATAATCCAGTAAAGAGATCAGCAACTGTCAAGTTGATTACCAGGTACATGTGACGCTTGCGAAGACTGCGATCTCTTAAGAAAACGATGATTGAAAGGCCATTCAATGTCACTATAGTAGCCAACACTGTGTATAGTACCAGCTGCCAGGTGATGCACTCTGATCGAGATACACTCGGATCAAATAACGTGAGGTTTTGCTCACCAAAGAATGTCGAATTACCCGACTCAGCAGCCATCGATACCTGAAAAGAGAAATCGCTAGTAAGATATCATAGTCAGATGTATGAATTTTCCCACTGTGACACTATCATTCGTTTGCATAAAAGACTTTAATTATGACTACAATGAGGTTTCCGAGTTGACGTTGCGACTAGGGAAGGATTGAATAAAAAGCTGCAAAAGCTCAAGGCTAGCCACTGTGTCCGGGGAATCCTCTTCTAATGATTTTGAAATCGAAGTCACCAGAACTGGAAGCTAACCATCCGGTTATATCCTTCTTTTTTCTTAACCTTGATTATATTTTGAGCGGTAAAGGACAACCGCTGTAGTACAATGAAACGGATTCCCGTGCAAGCTCCTTGGAATAAAATTATACTAGCCACATAAAACGCGCATTTTACATTTTCGCTGGATAATGTAAAATGAATAATGTAATCCTGTAATGGGCTCTGATCGATCTTTGAGTAGACAGTAAACCAACCGAATTACTGTCTTTTCTGCTCATCGCCTGGAGAAGAAAATACGCTAACATAAACAATAAATGGTTTTCACCTGACATCACAGAAGCCATGTTGGTGCACAGAATGAATGGAGAAAAAAGTTTTTCGGAATTTGACGCTATTATAATGCAAAACATGAGCCATAATTTGCCAACCTCGTTCCCAGGGTCTTCTCGGCCTTCAACATGGCGGCGGGTCGGGACACAGCAGATCACGTGATCAATTTGTTCCGTCGAGGATAGACAAATATGCAATGTTTCCAAATTGGCGGCAAGGAATAAGGTGAGAGAAATCTGGGTTCGACAACTGCCAACAAAATAATACAAACAAAATGGCATGCCAGGGGAAGCTACAGGAACTGCACCGACCAGTGGTCTGGGTGAAAACATTGGTTTGGTGTTGAGGCTCTGATTCTCGCCAGCGCAAATTTTTAATATCTGTACAAATAAATGACTGGGACAAGGCCGGAGCCATTCCTGTATTTAGCCCCTCCTGGGGAAAACTAAAGCCGTAAAATTTGTTGTAAGAGACCTAGAATACGGATGGATGAATGCACGAGTAACGGGAATGCGGTAGATGACAGAGAACTCTTGTTTTGCTTTTCATTTCATGTTGTTTTAAAGCAATGCAAGTTTATATGCGGCTTTATTTATATTGAATCGAGAGCTTCAGTTGGCTATGGAGAGGATTTTGGCGGGGAAAAGCTGTTCAGCCGTCTCATGGGTCTCCGCTAAGCGAAAATACGCTTCGCTTCCGCGTGCATTCTCGTCCCTGGAAGTCCAGCCAAAATGTTTATATGGGAAAACGTTGTCTCGCTTGCCAGGGTTACTCTATTTGCCGAGGCGAGACAAGTTGTCTTACCCACCCGAGTTGTCCTCGCCACCTCTTGTAAACGGTTGCCAGATTTTTTTAAAGTGCTACTATGATCAAAAAATTAACTTCCCTTTTTCCTTTAGATTTTGAAAACGTGTTTACTTGACACCTGACTGGCAAAATTTTGAGCTTCGAATTATATCCTAAGGCTGTTTGCTTTGAGTGCAAGTTTTGGATTTCACGGTCCGCCATTACTCACGTTCGAAAATGACCGATTGGACCTCAGAGGGTTGGATCGAGGTAAGATGACGTCAAAGACTCACTGGCTTAAAATTGCAGCATGTAAACGCAGCTTATTATACATGCAAAACACGAGTTTAAAAGTCTGAAAGCTCGAAACTCCCGTGCTGCATATTAATTTAGGCGCGTGCAGACGCATTGCATTTTTAAACTGGTGAGTCTTTGACGTCATCTTATCCTCGATCCAGCTCTCTCAAGATTTTTCAAGTTAGTAATGGTGGACCATTAAATATGAAAATTCCAGTCAAACTAAACAGGTGTCTTTATATATTGGTACGAGCGGTTTCAGATAAAAAAAAAATAAAGAACGAAAAGTTTTACATTTGCAAGCTCACATTCTCGTCAAAACATAAAATTGGGTGATTTCACGTCGTTGTTATGCTGCACGTGCTGCCGCACGTGCTGCGCGTGCTGCACGATTATTTTTCCTCTTTAAGGTGATTCCCTAGTATTGCACTGCGCATCCTGTTCTGCGCATAACACAGTGTAGGCCAGGTTCGTATTCAGGCATGCCTAAGAGGCTTTATGGTCAAAGTCCACGGCTCAGTTCTGTTTTCTTCGTCTCACAAGTCTCAAGGGATATTTCTAAACAAAACAATGTTTAAAGTTAACCATAAAGACTCGTGGCCATGTGTGAATATTGATATATCGAACGTGGCCAAAAACATTTCAAAATAGCGACCTTTCGTGCGGGAAAGCTCGCTAGAAAGAAGAATGGCCGTTTTCAGAGCACAGCAGTAAAGAGCAAAACGGGAAAATCTTTTAGACTCTTGCAAAGCAAAAACTTGAGTGATGACCTCGATGATGCTCAAGTGTCATTTCAGTCCGAGAGTGAAAGTGAAAACCGCACTATCGGGGAGACGTCCGGGGGAGACGTGTTGTTCGACGGGTCGAGCTTGGTTTAATTTCTGTTTTCTCCTAAACAAGGTTGGTGACCTATCTTTTTTTGCCATAATATTATTCTCTTACTTCTCATCTATATGCTGTAAAAAAAAAATTACAAATTTACGTCAGAAAAAAAAGTTACAGGGAAAAAAGTGTTCGTAGCCATCACTCGTGGACACAAAATTGTCTCCTCGCGATCACGCACCCAAGGAATATTTGTAGTCAGTGCCTTTTCAAGTGGTGTGCCTGTGCCATAGAACAAACATTAAATTTTTCCTTTTGAACAATACAATACACCTGTTTTGTTATTTCAAGAATTACGTCAAAGCTGTGCTTCCTGTTCCTGCAAAACGTAGCGTGAACAGATGGAACAATATTGTCCTTGATAGATGAAGTCGCAAAGATTAAATGAGTAACTTGAGCAAGTCATATCTCGCAAACGAGCTTGGTGACCTAGTTTTTTAATCGCACATTTCGCGTCACCATAATGTAGGGAACAATTGAGAAAAGTTTAAAGAAAATCTTACGACAACTTCTATTTCTAAGGAATCACCTTAACCAATGACGTCTCTGTTTTGTGGCGTTGTTGGTGCAGTCGAAGTCGTCGTTTCTTAAGCTCCCTAATGACATTGGTTGAAAGTGGAAACTGAAAAAAAATCGTACTGCACCACGAATTTTAGCTTCTATTTTTGCGGTACTCTGGGTAACAACGACGTCAAAAAACCAAATTCGACGTTTTGACGACAACGTGAGCAAACAAATGAAATGTCAACCTTTCATTCATCATTTTTGCCATTAGACCACTCCTAACAATTTATTTTTAGCCGGATACTTCGTCTAAATTGTACGACGTGAGTGAGTTGGAATAATCGAGAAGTACTTACGACGGTCACAGTGCAAAATTATATTTTGAGGTGACGTTTTCCTCCATCTTAAAGTCCCTAATGTCTCCAATTCTGTGAAATAAAATTCTGGAGTAAACTGAAAGCGCCAAATGTAAATGCCACTCGCAACCAAATGGAATTTCTGGCGATTGAGTGGTAACGAAAAAGCCTGAAATTGAATATTTCTGCGTCAGTAGAGCGACGGGGCCTGGGTTACAATAGGTGTTAGAGAGGGATTATGGATAGTGACTGGTGTATGTAAGCTAAGTATAGCATGTGATTAGTCATTCTAGGTCGACACCGTTTACCCACAATTTTCGAGATTTTGGACTTGTAAAGCTCTTTTAAGGACGTTCGCGCGAAAATTTTTCAACATTGATTTTTTTCTGAAACTTTTACCACTGTAAGATAATGAGTTAGTTATGTCAGAAATGTAAAAAAAATGGGGGGTCACCAACTTCGTTTTGGAGAGAACATGCCCGGAAAAACACCCAAAATGTGACAAAATCGGACTTCGTTAGCGAATAAGGCCAGTGTCTGTAAACCCAAATATATTGCAATTAAATCTTTGATGTGAAATCTTCTCTGCCAAATATTGTTTAAGTGGATTTATTAAGTGAATTTAGTCAACTGGTGAGGTTCCTTAAAGATCAAGTTCGCATTTAGCGACCACAGTTTCACGCGCCACAGTTTCACGCGCCTTGCAGCCGCAAGATGGCAGGATTTGATGTTCCGTGAGTAGAAATCTTGAAATTTTTTTAACTTCCCACATTGATTTTTTGTTAATTTTTGGACAACGTGGAGATAATTGTAAATAAAGTCCGTTTCTGGAAAGAAAAATAGGGGTCACCGAACGTCCAAGAGCGTTAAATCCAGGCAAAGCTATAGCAATGGCCTTTTGCCCTATCATTTCTCATTTTATTTCTTAGCGCGCGCGCTCGTGTATGACGTGGCGTGTGCATTTGCGTGCGCAGTAAGGTGCGCAGAAACAATTGGCGCGAACGTCCTTAAGATGGGTTCTTAATTTCTCTGGCTGGCCTATGTCTCTTACCCAGAGAGGACAGTTCAGTGCGGCGACTCTTTGTGTGTTCGTCTTCTAGAGGTTACGATTACCAATTCAGTGCTTGCTGTGGCTTTTCTTGTAGTTTAGTCAAGTTTGCAACGTTACACCGATGCTCAAGTGCTGAGCCATGCTAAGCCTAACTTGTGATTAAGCTTCCTTTATGCTTTTAATTTGTTACATTCATCTGTTACGCAATTAGATACCTTTAAACCCCGAAGTGTTTGCGGCACTGCGTTTGGTTCGGGGAGTACGTTTCCATTTTTCCCACAGCGTTTTTGGTATCCGGCGATGCCGCTAGTTTTGTACTTTCCTTAATTCAATTTATGTGCACCAATAGTTGCGACTTTTATCCAATATTCACGCTTGTAATGTTACAACGGGGTGCGGCCGAGGCTCCCAAAATAAACCTAATGGTATATTTTTCTCGCGCCTGTAGCGTGGTGAAGCTGAAATTATAAGATAGTTTGATATTTGCCGAAAACACCATAACAACTATCACATGTTTTTAGTGACTCTCTAAAAGTTGTTTGTCACATAGTGACCTAATCATATGAAGCAATTACAAATAAGTCACCAGTCGAAAACAAAACGATTTTTCGCCAGCGAATAAGCATTTTAAGACAATTCGTGAGTTTTGGAGATTTGGGTAAGGTTAGGAAACCACAATGACAACTAAGTATAAGGGGGCCATTAGGGTCAAACCGCTCAAAACCGGAAAACCTCTGCACAACCGAAGGCAAAACCCTCAAAATCAAGTTTTTAAAACCATGTTAGAACTGATTCATTTGTAATAAGAGTAGCATACGAACTTGGGCCTGCGTCAGGAGGTTAATTCCAGAAATGAGAATGATGCTATAGAATATTTGCACGCGGCTGACACGCATGATTAACGAACCTAAAGCGTACATCAAATTGGAGAAACCGCATCGGATATTTAAAAAAAAACCTTTCCCTTTTGCATAAAACCAAATGCGAAAAATAGATCAATATTCGTCGTGCGTAGTTTTTCCAGCTTTTTTTTCCAATAAACGAAGAAAGTTATGCTTTGTCATCAATGTGTTTAATAATAAAACAATTATCCTGCTCAATCTTGCGGAATATCGCCTGATTTTAGCCAGCTCGGCTAATTATCAGGCGATATTCCGCGCGATTTCACAGGATAATTGTTAACTATTCACCTCCGAGCAACTTGCGCTGGATTTGCGCCCGAAAATATTGTAATCGTTGGAGGAATACTGAGTTAAAATCATCTTTTTGTGCTATATCATCTAACTGTTTTAGTATATACTAAAACAACTATTCATCTCAGTGTCGGTGGCTAGTAGTTGATATTTACCTCGCCGCTTGGCGGCACGGTAAATAATATCCACCACTAACCACTTCCAGAGTTAACTTACAACTCGTCATGACGACTTAAAAGAGTCGCCATAACGAATTATAACTCGACCTATAAGTCGCCATAACATGTTTTAAGTCGATTAAAATTTGCCATAATGAATTATAAGTCACGGTGACGTGTTATAAGTCGATTATAAGTCATCATGATGAGTTATAAGTTGATTTGTAAGTCTCAAATGTCTGAAATGATTAAAAATGTTGAAGGACTAAAAAGTATTTTTCATGGGACGTGTTTTAAGTTGTCTAAAAGTCGTTTTTACATGGTTAAAATTTTGGGATGGATTTCCCGTTAGGGGCTCCACATTGCATAATTCTGTTTCCGTATTCGAATCTTGAACTAAGAGAGAAATGTTATCACGCTGCATGCTTGAAAATTTGCCGGTGTTTAACTGTATCAGATAGAAAATAAAAGGGGAAGATTCCCACTTTATTTTCCCTTGCTACATCATAACAAAGTTATTCTCACCTTTATATCCTTTGTAGAGAATTTTTCTTAGGAGAAAGTGAAATGCTGGTATTAAAGCAATGCGACAGTACTCGACACTGTTTCAAATGTCTCGCATCCGACACAGTAGAGACTTTTAAGATCTACGATTAAAACGTCACCATCATCGTATACCGTTCCATCTCATTGAAGTTGTACAATATAAGTGAAGTATTCTAAAATAAATTGTGTACTTGCGGTTTTAGAGTAAGAAAAAGAGAACTGCATGTTCACGTTGTCGTCAAAACGTCAAATTTGGTGATTTGACGTCGTTGTTACGCAGAGTACTGCAAAAACCGTGTTATGTGCTATTAATTAAGGAGCTTTAGCAACGATGACGGAAACGGCAACGAGAACGTCATCTCAAAACATAAACTCCCATTATTGTAATGACTTCGAGACTATTCCAAGCTTTTTAACATGACAATGGTGTGGCACTCCCTCAAGAATGAAACCCATATGAGTCAAGCTTAATTTAGGGGAGGAAATGAAAATTTATCGTCAAGTGCTGGCGTCCTCCATAAAACCTCAAATTTGGATATTTCGCGTTGTTGTTTTGCTGACGACGGCGAAGAAATGGAAAA
>NW_027179717.1:160000-190000 GCF_036669935.1 Montipora foliosa | reverse complement strand
CCCAGATTAGACTACCATACATCATAACTGGTTTAATAACGCTCATTAAAAGGAAGATAATTTCTTACAGATCTTAACGTTCCTATCCGCTGGGCAAGCTTTTTGCACACGTAGTCTACTTGGTCGTTAAACGATAGTTCCTGGTCAATATGTACACCAAGTAAGGTGTGGCTGGTGGTTCGTTCCAGCACAACACCTTCATTCGTCCTGTTTTCCATCTCCATGCCCATATCATCTATCTTTAGTGGTAATAATCTGCTGCCCGACACAACCATAGCTTTGGTTTTTCCAGTATTCAGCTTGAACCAGTTGTTATTTGACCAACTCTCTAGAGCTCGGGTGCTCTCACATAGATCAGCACAAAGGCCTGTGAAATCTGTGAGAGGGGCAAAGGCGCTGAGGGTGGTGTCAACTGCGGAAATGTCCATAGTAGTCTCTGGTGGCATCGTCTCTGTAAGATCATTAATGAAGATAAGGAAAAGCAGTGGTGCGAGGACAGACCCCTGTGGCACACCGTGCGAGAGAGACTGGGAAGAGGAATACACATTATCAATAACTGTGCGTTGATTTCTGTCACTGAGATATGACCATAGAAGCTTAAGACTGGTTTCATCCAGGCCATATATCTGCAATTTCTGAACCATGATTCCATGATCAACAAGATCAAATCTTTCTGAAAGTCAGCAAGTATCAAGCCATTAACATAATCTCTATCCAAGTTCCATAGCATTTTGTCAAACATGTTGACAAGAGCAGTTTCAGTAGAAAAGAGTCTGAATTTCCTTAAGCCAGACTGCACGTAATACAGCAAGTTACTTGAGCTCAGAAACTCAAACAGCGAATTGTGTAAGTGCCTCTCGAATATTTTCGAGAGCACAGGAAGAACGGAGATGGGTCTATAGTTATTTAGTTCGCTTTTGCTACCCCCTTTACGCAGTGGAGTAACTTTCGCATCCTTCCACACCGTCGGAAACACGCCACTGGAGATGCATGTATTAATCAGCCTTGTGAGCGATGTCGGGTGCGATGGCGGGAGCAGCAATCTTTAGGAGACGAGCAATCACACTATCAACCCCTGTCGCTTTGCCTGATGGAATGGCTTCGATCAGCTGTCCAGTTTGTCGTACGGTGATGTCAGGAAAGACAAGCTTTGAATCAGAGTTCCTGCGTTTTTCAACAAAAGCTATCACAGACGATGGATCAAAATTGCTGATATTTTTATCAACAAGTCCCTCAGCAAGACCAGTAAAGTGCTGATTAAATGCCTCGGCAACGAGGGCTGGGTCCCGTATCTGCACGGAATCATCATCAAGAAGAAATGTCACACCGGTAGATTTTTTTTTTCGGTGAGATCTCTGAGAGTAGACCATAATTTCTTGGGTTCACCATGGTTTTTTCGAAAGGACTCATAGAAAAAGTTCTTTTTGGCAGTTCGTATAGCCGTTGTCAATTCGCTTTTTACTCGTCTCAGTGCTGACCAATCAGGCAGGTCGTTGGAGCTTTTAGCCTTTTTAAGTAAATGGTCACGCGACCTCATCAACTGATTCGCTCCTAAAACATTTATGTTCAAGAGGAACATGCGCATTGATAATCTCGTTGACTATAGAATACCAAGAATAAACTATTACGTTCTAATTCGCTGCGCTTAAACGAACGTAAATTATTTTCACCTTAAATGCTTTAGAAATACAACACCAAAGGAATGATGGTTGGATGCTCAGGCAATCCAAGCTGACATTTATTAATACATTTGACAAAAGAATATTACAGTTAACGTGCCATAACAGTTACAATCCCAAATTATCAGATATTGCTAAACGTTAGATACGTCTTCAAGGACATACATGTCTTTAGCATAGTCCGACTTCCAGCGACCATGTAATTTAAGTAAACGTTCCGATAAACTGGTGCTGTTACTAACAACGGATGTAGCTCCTCCCGATCTTAAACTATGCAGGCCATACAAATTGTAATCTAAGCCAAGATCCTTAAGACAATTTTTAAATACATCCCTACATCTCGTATATGAGAGCTTATTTCCATACAACGTGTAAGTATTGAAAGATTTGAACAATCTTAACGGTCTAAAGAGTGGTAAATTGCTATTAAGATCTACCTCAGCCATCCGAATGTACCTTTCTAGAAGGGCAACAGGACAATATTTACTAAATAACCTCTTAATGTAAACTTTATTCCCTTCTCTGTAAACATCATTCTTGGCACGAGGCACAAACACACACAAATGATTGGGCAAAAATTCCAGATGATTAAGCAAAATACTACTAAATTCATCGTAATGAAAAAACCCCGCGAATCCCAACGAACACATACAGGCTAAACGCAAATCTTTCAGATTAGCTGAAGGACCAGCATACTTATCAATGATTTTCTTAATAGTAACAGTTGGTTTACTACGTTTAGCCGATTCTAGCAAATTATGACAAATTTCCGCATCCAAAGGATTGTTAATGATGCCGGGAATAAAGGAATGAAACCATTTAAGGGCTGCATGTGCCAACGATAGTGTTGCATAAGATTTGGAACTAACATATACCTTATGAAGGTAAGCAATTACAATCGAAACCGAGAAAGGAGGCGACAGCTGAATACTAGACAAATTACGCCATCTTGAAAACTTGACAATTTCTTTTGTATATCTTTTGACTGTAGAATCCGCCTCAGACTTCATTAACAAGGTCAGGAGATCTTTGGTGTTTGGTTTAACGTGGTCGGGGATGTTTTCCCAATAACCTTGAGAGGCAAACATATATTGAAAAACAAAACAAGACAAAAGAGAACAGAAAACATGAAAAGCAACCACCGCAAAGTAAATACGAGATTCATAGCAATACCAGACTCCGAAATCAGGCCAGCGCCTCCTTTCAATCGCATGGACAAGCGTTCTACTAACGTCACATAAATAACCTTAGAATATAAGCTGGAGACGATAAACTGCTCTCCTAATCCAAGACCAGAGCCCTCTTATGTATGAGTGGACAAGCGTCCTTATACCTACTAGACAAATCTCAAATAAAATCATTGCTGATCATCATAACGTAAACGAGACCCAGTGGTCAAGCAATCAAAACTTCATACGGACAGCTAACATTTGTCCAAAGAATCTCTTTAGAGCCTAACAAGGAATTGGTGTTCCGCCCATGTTTCAGAACATTCCTTCCGCTAAACAACTTATAATCCATGACAAAACTAAAAAAAATTCTGCCAATAATGGGCCAAAAATACGACGAAGGCCAGAATGGTACAACTAAAGTCGCCACGGCCTTGGATGTATACAAGTAGTGAATTGTTCAATGGATTAGATTTACCGAGGGAACAACCAAACAATTTTCCCCTGTCAAATTCTGAACGAAGAAATCCACTCCGCTACAACCTGGGTTCCAAAACCTTGAATAGAACTTTTTAACTTTCGTATTATAGAAATTGGCGAAACAGTCCACTGTATGTGGACCCCAAGTATAATCCAGGAATTCAAAAAAGGAAGTTGTAATTTGCCAATCGTCTACATCAATAATGCGACTAATAAATCCGCCCTATCAATCTTAGTTCGGGGAATCCATTGCAATTCCAGTTCAATTCCATTATCAACACAGAATTGAAAAATCTTAAGGTTTATAACATGTAAATCTTTTCTCATGCTTCCAACTTGGATAATTCTACAGGCATTTTGACTGTCAGAAAACCATTTAATGTAAGAGCGTTTAAGAAGGGGCAAAAATGACTCAAGCGCGAAAACAATAGCTGTTAACTCCCTCCAAGTGGACTCATACCACACTCGTGTACATCCCATTGCTTATGACATACCTGATCCCCGTTAACATGTAAATGTGCACAACATCCTGTAGCACTAGCGTCAGAATAAACAACATATTTAGACGGTCTGAACGGAGAATATATAATACTTTGCAAATTCAGTCTATCTAAATTGGTTTCCCAAAACTCAATTTCTCTTACACAATACTGATCCAAAGTAAACTTTGAATCCCAATCCTGCGCTGCTGCGACAGATATTGAGCAATATCTGGTCATAATTCTGGAGATGTTCCCAACACTGCCCCGGCGGAAATAATCTTCCCCACGAGGGAAGCTAATTCCCTGGCAGATACGTTAAAATGTTTTTGAGACATACTTCGAACACAGCCCCCAATACTAGACAACCGTCTATCCGAAATTCGAATAGTTCCGTGACTAGAGTCCCAAACTATACCTAACCACTCAATGACCTGACAAGGAGTCCAATGGGACTTCTCGTCGTTGGTAATAAAACCGGCTTTATATAAATCAGATCTAACACAGACGGCTAACTCTGCACAGGAGAATTGATCAGCCTCACTTAACCAACCGTCGTCCAGGAATACAGCAACACTGATCCCGTGGATCCTCCAATATTTTTCGAGTGGCTTAAGGCACTTAGTAAAGATAAAGGGAGCAGAAGCTAGTCCAAAAGGCAAAACAGTAAATACGAAATATCTGAACTTAGTATCACCAGAAAACTTCCACGCGAAACCTAAGAAAGTCTGATGATCTGCACAAATATCGATATGATGATAGCCACTCTTTAAATCAAACGAAATCATGAAACCTCCCTTTTGGAAATAAGACAAGGCTACCTTCCAGTCTTCGTACTTGACTCTTTGTTTGATAAAGATGTTTATTAACGTACCTTAAATCTAATATTAACCTCTTCTTCCCATTTGGTTGAACGGACACAGATGGAGGGTTAACCGCATAAGGGGGAGCTTGGACTTCTCTACTACCCGATACGTATATAGAAGTTCTAAAATTGTTTCCTCGACAAATTTTGAATAATGCAAAGAAGACATATTGTTATTGAGAACCTTCCCGGAGGGAATTGTCTCGAAAGGAAGACGATAGCCGTCTTGAATGATCGATAAAGTAAACTCAGGCGCACCTATATCATGCAGAAAGACCCAGTCAAGCTTTCATGTTCGTAATCATTTATTACCTCGATAAGTTCGTCTAAAGGAGCGTCATTAACACTAAAATTTGGATGCTCCATCATTGAATCCTCCTGATCCGGGCTTAGTAGGTGTGGCGCTGCTCGAATAAAGGAAACCGCTTCTATTGGACTGTGTGACAAAAGGGTTTCCGACTCTGCAGTCCTTGGCCCAGTGCCCGGCGCGATTGCATCTGTAACAACGGTTGACGTCTGCAACATATTCTGAACGGCCTGGGAAAGGAAATAAGAACATGATGAAAAAATTAAAAAAACTGGCAAGGGCGAGCGGGTGGGGCTACAAACTTCAATGTGAGCATGGAGAGCGAGAGTGAGAGGACTAACTCACACTGCACAGACTTTAAATACTGAAATCCCACCAATCAGAAATACCCAAGGGACACGCCCCAGCGGCGTGTCCTGCTAATGAACTGTAAAAACCGCATACCAGCAGAAAATATATTGTCCTCCACATGGTTAAAGATAAAGGCAGCGTCCCAAGGGGCCTCCTCCAGGTCCTCAATGAACTTTGCGTGATCAAGATTCTTAAAGTCACGATAACAGAAGCTTTTGTGTTGCTGTCCTTTGTTAGGGGAACAATGTTTATACAAACGCACCGCCACAACTGGTTGGTGATCTGAAATGCAAATGTTTGGACATCGAATATTCACAATTCGTTCTGGTCTATTGCCCCAAATATGATTCAACCTTACAAAGCGATGTCTGTTAAAGCTGCGTATTCGACGATAGTCCAAATTAAAGTCCCTTTGTTCAGAAGCGACGCCCGTTCAATATTCTCGGTAAGCTGGCGATCATAGTCGGCTTTCGCATCTGGATATCGATTAACACCCGCCATAAGCAATGGTCTTTTACATAGGCAAATCTACGTTTCGTAAACGGTCGTTGCCATTTGGACGACCGTCAAA
The DNA here is from genome assembly GCF_036669935.1 of Montipora foliosa. Lineage (NCBI taxonomy): Eukaryota > Metazoa > Cnidaria > Anthozoa > Scleractinia > Acroporidae > Montipora > Montipora foliosa. The sequence goes on along the minus strand of NW_027179717.1, from coordinate 184,099 downwards.
AATGGCAACGATCGTTTGCGAAATGGAAATTAGCGTCTACATAGCTCAGTAGGATTTCTCTTCAAACTGGCTTGTCACAAAAATAGGTCCGCAATGCGTACAAACATATCATTCCACGAAAGCAAAAGTCAACCGAATCATAGTTAATAGACGGGACTGGTTTTGAAGCTCGGCAGACATCAAAGGAACAAACAAAGGTGCCAAGATTTATGTTGGAAAGTCCATGACCGTTCACAATCGTTTGTTTTGCGCTCACACACTATGCATGAATTACGTAACTAACACGTTTCTATTGGTTACTTCCTCTGTACGGAGTAAACAACTATTGTGTTTTGTGCACGGTCAAGGCCAAAAAAGAGAACAAAAACATACAACAAAGAAATTTCTCCGGTTTCATAACCATTCCCCTCGATTAACTATGACTGAACTAAGAAAAAAACATTTACGAAGTTAGGACAAATGAAACAACTTTGAAATGTCAATCTTGTTTCGAGTCCAATTCCAGATTGCGACCTTCTGGGGGTGGTCTACCAATATGCTATGCCAAGCTTCCGGATTCCTGTGGAGCCCCCACACGCAACAAACAGGTCTGGACCTCTAAGACGAATATTCTTCAGGGCTGGTTTCTCTTCGGAATGAAGGACATCTTCCCAACTGCTAGTAAGTTGCTCTTCCCCCTGAATGGGAATTCCATTTATGTCGACCCAGTTTCACAGATATAGGTTTAGAAGCTGGTAGTTGTGCAGTGAACCAATTGTAATTATTCCCCTGAGACTGTTCGACCCTTTGTTTCTTTCTCGCAGGGCCCTAAACAAAAACAGAAAATATTGAAGGCCAATCAATTTACAAAACCAAGAAAACTGTAGTCGAAGAAAAACAAAAAGAAATGGGATTCCCAATCAGGAAAAAGCAACTTTACAACCCCTGGAACAGAAGGTCTTCTGGTCACCGAGATAGGAGTTACTCGCCTTCAATTGGGAATTAGAGTATAAAGAAAAGAAACAGGATAATCAAGTCCAAGGAACTGGTTAACTTGTGATATACGGCATAGGAACACTACTATACACAAACACTTCAAAAAAAACATGCAAAATAGCCTGTGGAACTAAACATGTTGGACTGAGAAGTACCCAAAATGCAGACACCCCATGACTGTGTCTTTATTCCGATTGACAGGTCAATAAACCTATGACCACAATTAGTCAAATTCATTTACAACAGACCCCTGGCATTCTGACCGCCCAAAGCTCCCCTTCTGTAGGGAGGGGGGTTTGAGCGACGAGACGGGGGGGCTCCTCTCTTAACGCCTCCTAAATGGGCAGGTTGCTTGGAAAAGGCCATAGCCACCACAGCTATAGCAGCGACGCCCACTATCCCACCTTGAATTTCCAGCCTTGAATTTCGCATTGCCTTTTCACCCTTAGACATAAGCTCCATAACCTTCTCATCATCCTTGTTTCCAAGGAGAACCTCCAGGTATTGTTTGAAGTCATCATCTGGGATAGCAGCTTTTGGGACATGGCTTGAAATACAGGGCCATAGAAACCTGCCTTCTTCTGGTTCTTCTCCTTAGAGATCACCTTTAGCGACAATAAGCCATCTGGAAACTGGCTCAAACTGAAGTTTGGAGACTTCAACAGCACTCGCACGTTCTGTAATGATGTTTCGACTATGGCCGGTTGTAAATGTATTTTCAGACACCAAGGACCAACAGCTCCGGGCGTCATTGCCAGACAGGTCTATTTCCACAGGTCCATTTTTTTTCTTCTAACAAAGAAGGTGAAAATGTTGCAAAGGCTCACTCGCCACACAGGTCTATTTCCCAAAGAGCCCTCTCTCTTTTACCAAGGAAGGTGAAAATGGTGCGTACCTCCCTTGCCACACAGGACTATTTTTCACACTGGTCTATTTTGTCACAGGTTTATTTGCCACATGGAACCATTGTATGCATTGTTACCACACAGGTTTTTTTTTTTTTTTGCCAGAGAAGCTGAAAAAATGTTGCAAGACTCACACCGGCACCACACAGGTCTAATTCCCACAGGAGCTCTCTCGATCTCTCTTCTTTGTTTTTTTTGTTTCAAGGATACAATTTTTCCTTCTTTGCCAAAGAAGGTAAAAGATGTTGCATGACACTCTAGCCACACAGGACTATTTTCCGCACAGGTCTATTTTGTCACAGGCTTATTTGCCACATGAGACCATCGTACGCATTGTTACCGCGCAGGGCTAGATCTTTTTTTTGCCAGAGGTGAAAATGCTACACAGGTCTATTTCCCACAGGAGCCCTCTCTCCCTCTCCTTTCTGGTTTTTTTTTTTTTTTTGTTTGTTTGTTTCAAAGATCCATTTTTTTCCCCTTTACCAAAGAAGGTAAAACGTTGCATACCTCTCTTGCCACACAGGACTATTTTCGCACAGGTCTATTTTGTCACAGGTTTATCTGCCACACAGGACCATTGTATGCTTTGTTACCACACAGGTGAGAAGAAACCCGAGCACAACAGAAAACTACTACCGCCATGCGGCCGAGGCAAACCAACTGTGACGGCCAAGTAAAATTACTAGCGCTAAAAACTACGAAAAACACGTGAACTTAAACCCAACTAAAAGCAAGCTCGAGAGTAAAATTCGGAGTAGTTACCGCAGGCGCTGCGTTCTGGGTCACGTTGTTGGCCGCAGCGGGAATCGGGTTTTCTACCTGAGCTACTGGAACTGCAAGGACAGGCTCCTGACCTAGTAGCACCGGCGCTAGTGCCATTGGAGCTGTAGCGGTATCAACAACAACTAGCACTTGGTCCGGCGCCGGAGGAGTGGGCACTTGTTCAGTCATGAAGCGAGGAAACGGGTTTTGGAGTGCCAGCTAAGCAGCGACAACTAATCCAAACGGCGGCCTAGAGTAGAGAGTAAAGGGGTGGGCCCAGTGTGGTCCTTTATATTCATAATCTACATATATCCCCAGGGCGTATAATTAATACATGCGAGTGACTTTTCATAGTTCTTTATTTAGACACGGTAAAAACTAATTACAAATACAATCAAACCTGTTTAAAATGGACACCAGTTGGGAAATGGCTTGGTGACCATCCGTTATATACAGGGTGAGCGCTATATACAGGTTTCCTTTCAACTCTTCTGGAGGTCAATGAATAACGTTTACATGTAGAAATAATCACCCAAACCAGTCAACAAGTTATCGACAGTAAAAATTAACAGCGACCGGCGTACTAAAAAGGAGACAAAGTTCCATTATACTCGATTTTCTCAAAGGTTTCCTAGTAGGAAAGTCGTACCATACGGGCATCTACATTTTATGTGGATATTAAGACGAAAAAAAAAATGTTACGCTTTTCTGGGACTTCGGAGCGCGAAGCTTGATTCCATGTAGGATGTCATTGACTTTGTTCAGGGTAAAGGAAAGTTTTTCGTTTCCATTTTACTGAGCAAAGTCTCTCAGTCGGTCTGCAAGCCTCACTTCATGTGCTACTGTCTTAACAGCTGGTGGCTCAAGTCAGAGTCATCGATATATCCCTGGCATGCATCAATATGATCTTCCGACGAAATGAATGCACGTGGAATCGATCTCATGTGCCAGCCGTCGTTTTGTCTTGATTATCTAATCGTTATCCAATTTGGACCATTATATGCAGGTACACATTAATGAAATTGTGGGATCGGAAAGTCTAAAGGGTGACCGCGTCCGTTATATACAGGTGACCGCTGTATACAGGTCCACTTTACAGTAAATATAAGACATCTTTTTCGGCAAGTTGTTTGGTGACCGTAATTTACAGGGTGACCACTATAAACATGGCTGTTATACACATTCTTGACTGTACTTAAACAAAAATTAAATTTAAATAACCAAACCTGTTTTTCACGAATGTCGTGTATAACCTATCCACAAAATTGGTTTTAGAGTTAGACTCTCTCAGATCTTAGGGCGGGCTGTTTCAAAGAACTGCTCCGCTATGGTTAACAATTATTCATCGAAGTGGTTTTCAGTAAAGTGATAAGCTAAGACAATTATTCACTAACACTCTGAGCTAAATAATTGTTTTAGTATATACCACACAAGCTAAATAAAAAGGGAACCAAAAAGCTACTTTATGTTTGTAAAATTGGTCGGATGATAGTACTTGGCTAATCACCTCCGAGTTAGCCAATCAACGCGCGCGGAAAGCACTATTCTCTTGTGTGGCATTTAAGCAATAGAGGACTTTTTCCTTGTTCGCATATCCTCATCTAAACACAAAGGGGAGTTTGGAGAATTCGAGACAGTTATGCAAACCCGAGACGCAGTCGAAAGTTTGCAAAACGATCGAGAATTCTCCCTACTCCCCGAGTGATGAGGCTATGTAAACACGGAAAAAAAGTCCTGTATTGCTTTTATAAAATATTTCTCAAAAATAATTCGACAAATGAAGGAAAATGTTTATTTTTTTTCCTTCTTGATTGAAACATATTTTCTTGATACACGTCCATATTTCCTACCAGCTAATCAAATCGGGCGTCTGACAGCACATCACCAATCAAAATTCGTGTGATGTCACCGCCGTCTTTACATGCTCTCGTCTAAACACAGCTATTGACCAATGGGAGTGCGCTTACTATCCTAATTATTTTATAATGCTAACTCAAGCCATTTTTCGTATAGTTAAATCGTGGGGACGGAAAAACCAGTTTGTTCACAGTCTCTTCGGGCGTAGTGTGTTACATTACGTTTAACAAATTTAGAGGATACATATCAAAATCAAAAACTAACGAAAGGTAGAAGTGATCCCCGCACTTACCTGGACAATTTGAGCAAAAGATTTGGAAAGCTCACGTTTCGCTCCGAAGAAGGGCTAATGCTCAAAACGTCAGCTTTCCAAATCTTTCACGGTGGTTATTCGACCTTTATCAACTCGTTTGATAAAATCAATTTCTGTTTCAAACTCCCACCGACGCAGTACCACACTTTCTTTAGAAACTAAAATTTTGTTAAATGAATTTGACCTGGCAGTGGTACGACAATTACATGGGAGTGGTTTCAAACATCGAATTAAATTCAGTCGCGCCAAATTCAAAATAAATAAAACAACAAAACACACCTGCCGTCCAACGGTCAGCTACAGCATGCGCAGAAGAATCAGTAGCGCGAAATTTGAAACTGGCCTAAGGAGGCCAAGAGTATGAGATAACTCCCAAGCACCGCGCCGCCATCTTACGTAAATTTAATCGCTACACAAGCAGCTGACCTTTCGATGGACAAGAGATGTAGTTTGAGGCCAAAGTAAGACTAGACACTACATGCCATTAAGAGGAAATTCCTGAACATGGCGCGGGGCGGGCAATGGTCTACACATCAAAACTGAAAACAGAGCTCTTTTGAACTCTGGTATTCTAAAGGCATAAAAAATGGGATTGACGAGTGAGTTTGCGAAAAGTAAACAGAGAGCAACCAAAGTTGAACGAATAATTATTCGATGGGAAACTTTGTCGTGGAGAACCGAGTCCACATTGCCGGCAACAAACCACAAAACGATATGTGGTAAGGACAGCATCGAAGACACACTCGTCACAATGAACAATGTCTTTGTCAGTTTTCTTTCTTTAATGACTCCACCATGGCGCCGGGGAAGTGTTCCGCAGTTAATTTTAATAGCGATGGACGCGTAGGAAACAAGGATAATGAGAAGACAGCAAGATAAAACTGAATATATGTGCATGAGGTAAGGCATGTGGACACCGTACCAGAATAAAAGGACATCCGCAGCCACCCATATCCCCGCTGTAAACCAAACGGCGAAAACAGCCGCTCCAAAGGTCCTCTTTTTCATGAGGCGATGCTTAAATGGACGAAATGTTGCGTGTAAACGCTCCAACGAAATAACAACAAGACTTACGACGGAGGAGTGCAAAAAGAACACTGCCAAATCATGAAAAATACCAGTGGTCAATTTCCCGACAGCAAACCAAAACTGCCATAAGAAGATGTTCCCCTTCGGACAAATAAAACCCAGATTATAGACCAGCATGGATGGCGAGAATAATCCAGCAAAGAGATCAGCAACTGTCAAGTTGATTACCAGGTACATGTGACGCTTGCGAAGACTGCGATCTCGTAGGAAAACAATGATTGAAAGGCCATTCAATGTCACTATAGTAACCGACACTGTGTATAGTACAAGCTGCCAGGTTATGCACTCTGATCGAGATACACTCAGCTCAAATAACGTGTCGTTTTTCTCACCAAAGAATGTCGAATTACCCGACTCAGCAGCCATCGATACCTGAAGAGAAAAATCGCTAGTAAGATATCATAGCTATAATAGGTGTATGAATTTTCCCACTATGACACTATCATTCGTTTGGATAAAAGACTTTAATTATGACTACAATGAGGTTTTCGAGTTGACGTTGCGACTAGGGAAGGATTGAATAAAAAAGCTGCAAAAGCTCAAGGCTAGCCACTGTGTCCGGGGAATCCTCTTCTAATGATTTTGAAATCGAAGTCATCAGAACTGGAGGCTAACCAACCGGTTATATCCTTCTATTTTCTTAACCTTGATTATATTTTGAGCGGTAAAGGACAACGGCTGTAGTACAAGGAAACGGATTCCCGTGCAAGCGCCTTGGAATAAAATTCTACTAGTCGCATAAAACGCGCATTTTATATTTTCGCTGAAAAATGTAATCCCTTTTATCGGCTCTGATCGATCTTCGAGTAGACAGTAAACCAACCGAACTACTGTCTTTTCTGCTCATCGCCTAGCCTGTGTACAGCCGCCCGCTCTCCGAAAAAAAAAAAAAATCGGAGAGGAGCGTCTGTGATTTACCGTTGATAATGTTTTTCCATACCACGTGATTTTTCCTGGAATGAGTGGAAAATGACACAACGAGTTTTGATTGGCTTTTATTTTTATTTCTCCACATCAACACCGTGAGAACCACCGTGAGAGATTTTACGATGAGTTCGTGTGTACTTTGAGCAAAGTACAAAATACGAATAAAAATCTTTTTGATTGTCAAAGAGGTTTTTCTTTTAAAGTACGAACGGAATTGTTATCTATGGAGTGTAAAGTGGAAATCGATTCGACGTACATTTGTAGGAATTGTTGTCAGCGCAAAAGAAACGAAAGCGCTCTTCACGAGGTGAATATAGCACTATTCAAAAGATTGTCCACTCGAAAACGTCTCCCGCTATTCCTTACCAGTCAATGTAATCCAAACGACTTGCTCGGACCAGCCTAGCCATTCTCAAGCACAATCTACAAAGCGTAATGCCCTGGAAGATTTTAGATGTGAACACCTCGAGGAAAATAACAGCTCATCGGCAACGATCTGTGCTGCTCTGAAGATCAGAGCCGTAACCGGTTGGAAGGCTTGCAAATACATCCTTTCCTTTAAAGAGGGCTTCTATGCTATAAAGCCAAGGTATCTTAAAACTATCCGCCAACTAGCTCCAACGAAACATGAGCCGTAGATCACTTAATAATGTATGCAAAATTATTCCGGAACACGATTACTAACGGTAAATCACAGACGCTCCTCTCCGATTTTTTTTTTTTTCGGAGAACGGAAGGCTGTACACAGGTTACTCATCGCCTGGAGAAGAAAATACGCTAACATAAACAATAAATGGTTTTCACCTGACATCACAGAAGCCATGTTGGTGCACAGAATGAATGGAGAAAAAAGTCTTTCGGAATTTGACGCTATTATAATGCAAAACATGAGCCATAATTTGCCAACCTCGTTCCCAGGGTCTTCTCGGCTTTCAACATGGCGGCGGGTCGGGACACGGCAGGTCATGTGATCAATTTGTCCGTCGAGGATAGACAAATATGCGAATGTTTCCAAAATTGTGGCAAGGGATAAGGTGAGAGAATCTGGGTTCGACAACTGCCAACAAAATAATACAAACAAAATGGCGTGCCAGGGGAAGCTACAGGAACTGCACCGACCAGTGGTCTGGCCATGGGTGTTTGGTGTTGAGGCTCTCATTCTCGCCGGCTCAAATTTGTAATATCTGTACAAGTAAATGAATGGGACAAGGCCGGAGCCATTCCTGTATTTAGCCGCTCCTGGAGAAAACTAAAGCCGTAAAATTTGTTGTAAGAGACCTAGAATACGGATGGATGATAGCACAAGTAACGGGAATGCGGTAGATGACAGAAAAATCTTGTTTTGCTTTTCATTTCATGTTGTGTTAAAGCAATGCAAGTTTATATGCGGCTCTTATTTCTCGGAGCTGTGATTTTTAAACAGCTTGGAAACAGCCATCGCACACAGTTTCACCCGTAACATCACAAACATTTGATTCCCGTAAAATCCAGTGAGCTAAGGTTTAATGAAAGCCCTGGTTCTAGCTATTTAGTCACGGGGCTATGTTCACTGTCTTCCGTAAATATATAGTTTACATTGCATTTCATTTTTTTCAATCAATTCAACCTGATTCAACTGTCAGTAAAATTATTTTCATACACTTAGATGATTATCTGATTTCTTATCGGTGTATATGAACCTTCTGACAGCGACTTTCCCCACTATACATTGACCCAAAGCTATTTTCCTGAAAGCAAGTATTTTACAACATATTTTGTTTTGAGAATCTGTTGTACTTCATTTTCACAGTGAAACTAGTATTTGAATGCTCTCTTGTCGTTTTATCTCTCGTCTCATAGATTGACTGCACGTATTATCATATCAGTGTAAAATCAGTATTAGAATTCTTTTCTGATTGCTAACAGGGAACCACAGCATGTTTTCAATCACGTTGCCACATTCTTAGAATTAGTCATTGTAAATATATTTTGTGGTAAGTTCACGAAATCAATTGCAAGCCAAAGTACATTGCTGAGCATGCTATTCCATGGCAATGATCTGCTTCTTGTGCTGTTCAAGCCATGAAAAGAATTTACCAGCTGCAATGGAGACAATTTGATGTCTTTGGAATGCTGCTCATGAAATCTGTTGGGCATAATTCGAAAAGGGCGCAATTTGTGCAAGTCCTAAACATGAGCATCCCATCATTTTAGCAGTGCTTGTAGAATGAGCCCAAGGTAAGGGGTGGATCTTTGTTGCTTTATCAAACTGGATTTTAATCTGGTGAATCCCACCCAGGTGCTGTTTTGGAGGCAGTGACAATGACACAGTTTGTTTTATATTTGCCCCCATTCCTTAAACTACATTTTTGTTTCGTATCTATTTTGACTTCAGGGTGAACTATTTACAGAGTGAGATAGAAAAGCCAATCAAACCAGAGTATTTGTTTTTTCGACATTAAACCAATCAGAGTTGACATCAGAGTTCTGTGTTCCAGGGTTGTGCCAGGGTCTTCTCCCGACACGCCGCCATGTTGAAAGCCGAGAAGACCCTGAGAACGAGGTTGATAATTTGCTATTGTTTTATGCACCAACATGGCTGTGTCATCACGTCATTGAAAACCATCTACAACGTTGTTTTAAATAAATAGAGTCAAGTTCTACCCACGTTTATTACCGTTACCTTAATTAAATTTGGTGAAAACTAGGATTTGCGACAAACTTATGAAAATCAACTCCTTTCATTCTCACACTCTAACTAATACTTTGGCTAACGTCAGGCGCAAAAAAAATTGGTAAATTAAGACTAAAACCGCTGGATTAATAGGTCCCGTTTGTATGGTCTCGGTTACCCGAGACAGCCCTCCTCCCCGAGACAACTAGGCATGACTACTCCGGGGATAGAGGGTTGGGGTGGGGTAGGAGGTAAAGGGTAGGAGTAACTATGACTCTCTTTCCCCAAGAGAGTTGTGATTTGTGTTTCCTCCCGGGCCTACCCGCATACATTAACAGGTGGAACTTAGCTGAAAATGTTGGGTGAAGCCAGGCGTCTCTGAACCTGCCGCCGGAAGCCGATGAACGCATGTTTGTCGGCGGAAAGCGGCTTCACGGTTAGGGTCCCTGCGGCAATTCCTTTCCGTGTGACCATAGGGCCCTTGTGGAACACTGCCCACCCTGGGCGTGCTAAGCGAGGAACATGACGGCATTCATAGGTTACCTCGCCGCGGGGACGAGCTTCCTGCGGCAACCGGCCCGCATACAGTCTGTGACGAGCCTACCGGGAGCAGGCTGCGGGCCGGAATGGCGGAGCCCTGGCCTACAGGGCAAAATCTCCACAACCCCTCGTCGGTAAGCTCCCCCTGGTTAGCTGTGAACAACTGCAGCCTTTGCCGGGCACTTCACGAAAGTGTTATGTGGCTGTAAGCCCGAAGTGCTCCGCCTCAGGGGCGGTACGGCCGGCGGGCTGTGGGAGCGAGCAGCTGTGAGCCGGGGGACATGTTCGCTGGCGGGGGCACTGCTGTTGTGGAGCGGTGCCTGGAGGGTGGGGGTAGGGGGTGAAGGGTACAATAGCTGAAACAACCCAAACCTCTACAAAAATGCTAACTTTAGGCCTAAACCCTATGTTTTAGATAATGTTTAGGCCTAAAATTAGCGTTTTTGTAAAGGTTTGGGTTGTTTCAGCTAGTGTACCCTTCACCCCTTACCCCTCACCCCTACCCTTCACCCCCTCATTCCCTACTCTTCACCCCCGGAATAGTCATACCGAGACAACTTTACCGAGCGTGTATACCCCCCTAGCGGAAATGTTAAAATACAAAAACTAATAGCAAAACATATATTCGAATGCTTTGAAAAAAGGAAAGTAAATACTCCAGGACTTAATTAATTAATAAACTTTTAGCCATGTATATTTTTGTTGTTTGTAATTGTTAGTTATTTGGAAATTGTGGTCGATTTACTATTTATTGTATAAGACTCCAAATAAAACATGTCTGTCTGTCTGTCTGTCTGTCTGTCTGTCTATGAGCATTGCGTGACCGAGACAAAGTTGACCCTACTTAATTATGCGTACATTGAAAAACTGAAAATACGTATCATCATCATTTGCCCAGAAATCCAGAAATTGGACCAACACATCTTAACTGAGCAGTGTATGTGTAGTTTGAATAAAAAGCTGTTTTGAATCGAGAGTTTCAGTTGGCTATGGCGAGGATTTTGGCGGGAAAAAGCTGTTCACCTGTCTCATCGGTCTCTGCTAAGCGAAAATACGCTTCGCTTCCGCGTGCATTCTGGTCCCGGGTAGTCCAGCCAAAATGTTTATATGGAAAAACATTGTCTCGCTTGCCAGGGTTACTCTATTTGCCGAGGCGAGACAAGTTGTCTTACCCACCCGAGTTGTCCTCGCCACCTCTTGTAAACGGTTGGCAGGTTTTTTTTAAAGTGCTACTATGATCAAAAACTTAACTTCCCTTTTTCCTTTAGATTTTGATAGCCTGCGTAGCAAGCGTTCCTTTTCGACAAAAAGAGCTTCGAAACGATTTTCCGCAAACCGGCCGCGTGGAAGTTGGGGCAAGAGACTGAGGGAACGCTTGCAAGAAGACCCCCTATTTTTGAAAAACGCCCACCTTTTTATGGTTGACTTGACACACGCTGATTGACGTCTTATTAACAAATTAGCCAATAAAAGATAACCATGTTAACACATGTTGGCTTCCGACAAAACAAACCGAGGCACCGAGGAAACACCGATTGATCAACGCAGAATTTGCCAGTGTGATTTTAATTTAAATTTGTAACGGCAGCTTCTAAGCCGGGTACGACTGGTTATGTTTCTTCTGAGAATTTGTTTAAACCATCGAAAAGAAACTTACGGGCAAATTCTAGCTGACATTTGCAGAGCGGTTGGAATAGAAGTTATCTAAAACAACAGCCAATTTTCAGAACTTGTAAGCAATCCGTGCGCTCGTAAAATACGAAACTCGTACAGAGTTCGATGGGTCGTAAGTAAGGCCGTTAAATGCAAATTTCCAGCAAAGCTGACCATGAAACCATTCAAATAGGTTTAAGTTTAAAACTAACGACGATTTCAGTGCGACTTGCTGGCTATTTTGTTGGTGCAGAGTGGTTGACGAAATGGATCGTACTAAATCTCCTGGAAATTAGAGGCAAACCTCCTCGCTAGTTTGATAATCCACAGTACGTTTTTGGTCAAATCGTCACGAAATCGTAGATGAAATAGCAAGTAAAAGTGCTTTAAAAAATCGAATAACATTGCAAAGGAGCCGCTTTCTTCTCACAATAATTAAGAGAAGATTTAACAGGCTGCGTAGTTGTCTTCATCTTGTCTCAATCCATGATATAGGACTCAAGATTACATCAGGCATGGTACGCAGAGAATTTGACGAATTTCCTTTATCCTGAAACATGTGGATTCCGATAGTTCGCAGGCATTTTATTAATTCATCCTGCGTAAATTAAGTATCTTTTGCAAGCGAGCGAAAAGCTCACTTCAGTTCAGTCCAAACTTTTCGTCGACAATAAGCACTGCCAAAGTTTTGTTAAATAACGATCGAATCTTTTGCTTTTAATGAATTACGGAAACGCAATAGCGCCTTCAGCTGACACGTAAATAATATTGAATTTCCCTTGATGGATATTGTCCAAGCAGTCCAGATTTTCATTTAAATTACAGGCTGTCATTCCCATAGAATGAACCTCAACCACTTACTTGATCGCGTATTATGCTTTGAAATGGAGAAATCACGATGATACTCGAGAAGCCGGTTCTTTGTTTTAAGTTCTTTTATTTCGCACTCCGCACATCATGACAAACATCTGAAAAATTAAGCCTTTTCCGAATCCTGTTGGCAAAACGGCCATTACATCTATACAGTTAAAGAGATGGCGCATTGACAGTTCTTTTTTCCTTTTCAATGTAAAACCCGAGACCCGATTCGCTCAGCTTCGACACAAGATTCAAAACCTTCCACATCTTCCACCATTGCCTTTGTCACGCTAGAACTTAGGAGAAATATTTTGCTCCAGAATTTGTCACCTGTCAATCATTGTGACTGTGCCGCACCAATCAGAAGCCCCCGTTCGTGGGCGAACGGGTTTTTCAAAAATAGGGGGTCTTCTTGCAAACGTTCCCTCAGTCTCTTGCCCCAACTTTTGCGCGGCCAGTTTGCAGAAAATCGGTTCGAAGCTCTTCTGTCGAACAGGAACGCTTGCTACGCAGGCTAAATTTTGAGCTTCGAATTATATCCAAAGGCTGTTTGCTTTGAGTGCAAGTTTTGGATTTCACGGTCCGCCATTACTCAAGTTCAAAAATGACCGATTGGACCTCAGAGCGTTGGATCGAGGTAAGATGACGTCAAAGACTCACTAGCTTAAAACTGCAGCGTGTAAATGCAGCTTATTATACATGCAAAACACGAGTTTAAAAGTCTGAAAGCTCGAAACTCCCGTGCTGCATATTAATTTAGGCGCGTGCACACGCATTGCATTCGGTGAGTCTTTGACGTCATCTTAGTTAGTAATGGCGGATCATTATATAGGAAAATTCCAGTCAAAATAAACAGATGTCTTTCTTAAATGAAGGCTTAAAACTTCGGTCACTTAGTGTTAATTTAACATAGCTTTGAAACACAACTAAAAAGTAGAATTTATTTTTGATCATAGTACCACTTTAAGCAAATGAGTGGAAAAATATCTCGCCCAGGGTAACTCGGGGGGAGGGTTGTCTTGGGTACCCGTGACCACATAAACAGGGCCTTATGGTCTTTAAGAAACGACTACAACAACGACAACGACAAAGATTCTCCGACGGCGACATCGACGAAACATCACCTCAAAATATAACTTTAGACTATCGTAAGTCTTCAGCAACTATTCCACCTCGTTCACGTCCTACATTGTGGGCGACGTATCGTAAAAAATATATTGGTACGAGCGGGTTCAGATTAAAAAAAATAAAGAATAAAAAGTTTTAAATTTGCAAGCTCATATATGAGCTTGCAAATTTAAAACTTTTTATTCTTTATTTTTTTTAATTTGAACCCGCTCGTACCAATATATTTAACAGACGCAGAAAAAATGTTTGCCCAAGTTCGTCCTAAACGAATTATGCGTCTCTAGTATAAAAACGGCCATTGTCGTCAAAACATAAAATTTGGTGATTTCACGTCGTTGTTATGCTGCGCGTGCTGCACGATTATTTTTCCTTTTTAACCAATGACGTCTCTGTTTTGTGGCGTTGTTGGTGCAGTCGAAGTCGTCGTTTCTTAAGCTCCCTAATGACATTGGTTGAAAGTGGAAACTGAAAAAAAATTGTACTGCACCACGCATTTTAGCTTTTATTTTTGCGGTACTCTGGGTAACAACAACGTCAAAACACCAAATTCGACGTTTTGACGACAACGTGAGTAAACAAATGAAATGTCAACCTTTCATTCATCATTTTTGCTATGAGACCACTCCTACCAATTTATTTTTAGCCGGATACTTCGTCTAAATTGTACGACGTGAGTGAGTTGGAATAATCGAGAAGTACTTACGACGGTCATAGTGCAAAATTATATTTTGAGGTGACGTTTTCCTCCATCTTAAAATCCCTAATGTCTCCAATTCTGTGAAATAAAATTCTGGAGTAAACTGAGAGCGCCAAATGTAAATGCCACTCGCAACCAAATGGAATTTCTGGCGATTGAGTGGTAACGAAAAAGCCTGAAATTGAATATATCTACGTCACGAGAGTGACGGGGCCTGGGTTACAATAGGTGTTAGAGAGGGATTACGGATAGTGACTGGTGTATGTAAGCTAGGTATAGCATGTGATTAGTCATTCTAGGTCGACACCGTTTACCCACAATTTTCGAGATTTTGGACTTGTAAAGCTATTTTAAGATGGGTTCTTAATTTGTCTGGCTGGTCCATGTCTCTTACCCAGAAAGGACAGTTCAGTGCGGCGGCTCTTTGTGTATTCGTCTTCTAGAGGTTACGATTACCAATTCAGTGCTTGCTGTGGCTTTTCTTGTAGTTTAGTCAAGTTTACAACGTTACACCGATACTCAAGTGCTGAGCCATTCTAAGCCTAACTTGTGATTAAGCTTCCTTTATGCTTTTAATTTTTTACATTCATATGTTACGCAATTAGATACTTTTAAACTCCGAAGTGTTTGTGGCACTGCGTTTGGTTCGGGGAGTACGTTTCCATTTTTCCCACAGCGTTTTTGGTATCCGGCAATGCCGCTAGTTTTGTATTTTCCTTAATTCAATTTATGTGTGCCAATAGTTGCGACTTTTATTCAATATTCACGCTTGTAATGTTACGATGGGGTGCGGAAGAGACTCCCAAAATAAACCTAATGGTATATTTCTCTCGCGCCTGTAGCGTAGTGAAGCTGAAATTATAAGATAGTTTGATCTTTGTCTAAAACACCATAACAACTATCACATGTTTTTAGTGACTTTCTAAAAGCTTTTTGTCACATAGTGACCTAATTATATGAAGCAATTACAAATAAGTCACCAGTCGAAAACAAAACGATTTTTCGCCAGCGAATAAGCATTTTGAGACAATTCGTGAGTTTTGGAGATTTGGGTAAGCTTAGGAAACCACAATAACAACTCAGTATAAGGGTGTCATTAGGGTCAAACCGCTCAAAACCGAAAAACCTATGCACAACCGCAGGCAAAACCCTCAAAATCAAGTTTTAAAACCATATTAGAACTATTTCATTGGTAATAAGAGTAGCATACGAACTTGAGTCTGCATCAGGAGGTTAATTCCAGAAATGAGAATGATGCTGCGGAATATTTGCACGAGGCTGACACGCATGATTGACGAACCTAAAGCGTACATCAAATTGGAGAAACCGCATCGGATATTAAAAATAAAAACCCTGTCCTTTTTTGCATAAAACCAAATGCGAAAAATAGGAATACCGCAAACCACAACACATACTAAAAGCGATGCTTTTTTTTTTTTTTTTTACCGCAATCCCAATGCCACGTGATTGCACTCACATGATAAGACGGCCATGTTGGTGCCAAAACAATAGGAAAATGTAGCTTAAATTTTGCATAATAATAGAGTCAAATTCCCAAAAGACTTTTTCGCTATTGTTCTTTCCACCAAAGAATCGCAGACGTTTTCTTATCACTACCCAAGGATGAACGAGATTGTTTGTCGGTGAAGTGTGTATAAACAAATGTTTTTAATAGGAAAATGTAGCTCAAATTTTGCATAATAATAGAGTCAACTTTCCAAAAGACTTTTTCGCTATTGTTCTTTCCACCAAAGAATCGCAGACGTTTTCTTGTCACTACCCAAGGATGAACGAGATTGTTTGTCGGTGAAGTGTGTATAAACAAATGTTTTTAACAGGAAAATGTAGCTCAAATTTTGCATAATAATAGAGTCAAATTCCCAAAAGACTTTTTCGCTATTGTTCTTTCCACCAACCAATCGCAGACGTTTTCTTGTCACTACTCAAGGATCAACGAGATTGTTTGCCGGTGAAGTGTGTATAAACAGATTTTTTTTTTTTTTAATCAGAGATATGCGGTGCAGTGTTTATAAAATGTGCATAATACTACCGTGCACCAGAAAGGACAGGAAAGACTAGTCATAAGACGACTTATAACTACGACTTATGACTAGTCCAAAATCATTTCATTTTAATACTTACACTTTTTCAAATATGAAAACGACTTAAAAGTCAACTTATAACTCATCATGACGACTTATAAATATGGGTTATTGACCAAGCTTGTTCGGTCAAGATGGCTGGATATTGGTCAAGTTCTTTTTTTGCGTGTTTATGGACCGAGACGAAGATTTATCATGTGAATTAAAACACCAAAAAATGATCTTTGATCTTGCGGGACCAAGCGAGAAATCCCGAGCGAGCAAGATAGCTCCATCTTGCCCGCTCGGGTAGCCAATCAGAGCGCGCGATTTGATTCATCTTGCCCGCTCACGGAGCTAGTCATATAATAAACTGACTTATAACACGTATTAGTATATGATAAAACAATGGACAGCGTTCAAAGCCCGCTCTGGTTGGCTACTCAAACTCCGGATATCCTTTGTTATTAAATTCTCAACCTCGGATAATGCAATTCTCGTGCTCTGATTGGTTCACTCAATCTCGGTTATCAGCTCATATAACTTAGTTTGACCTTATATGGTAAATGATTGCGCTTAGCGATGTTTACGCCAGGAGGCAAAATTTCTCTGGTATAAAGCAAAAGAAAAACATTTTTGTGAAAAGTTTGGATCAATTTCGAAGCTTAGAAGTACGTGAAAAGGTAAAAAATGTTTCTGTGATGAGCCTGCGTCTGTCTGACCACTAGGTATTACACAACATCGCATCTTTATCAAGTTTTTTCGATTTCAGTAGGATTTTCTCCCTTTTTTCGCTCGTAAATCGTACTTCCAAACTTTTGGAGTTTAAGGAATTTAATAAAAGAAATATTCCACTCGTGCTTGTTGGATATGAGGCTGGTTATAGCCAGCGAGCTGCGTAGCGCCGAGTTGGCTATTTACCATCTCATATCCAACGCGCGCTCATGAAATAATTGTTAATTATTATTCAACACATTGTAAGAAATGTCCAAATATGGTCATAGCGTGCTCAATATTCGTCGTGCGTACTCAACGTATATCAAACGATATACGTAATTTTGTATGTCGCGGAGAAAAATGGTAGTTTTTCCAGCTTTTTTTTTCCAATAAACGTAGAAAAGTGTGCTTTGTCATCAATGTGTTTAATAATAAAACAATTATCGTGTTCAAGCTTGCCGAATATTGCCTGATTTTAGCCAACTCGGCCTACGAGTACTGGCCTCGTCGGCTAATTATCAGGCGATGTTCCGCGCGATTTCGCAGGATAATTGTAAATAAACTATTCACCTCCGAGCAACTTGCGTGGGATTTGCGCACGAAAATATTGTAATCGTTGGAGGAATACTGAGTTAAAATCATCTTTTTGTGCTATATCATCTAACTGTTTTAGTGTATACTAAAACAACTATTCATCTCAGTATCGGTGGCTAGTGGCCATTTCCACTTCGGTGAATAGTTGTTAAATAGCGACACGCAAGTTAACTTACAACTCGTCATGACGACTAAAAAGTCGCCATAACGAATTATAACTCGACCTAAGAGTCGCCATGACATGTTTTAAGTCGATTTATATTTGCCATAATGAATTATAAGTCACCGTGACGTGTTCTAAGCGCTTTCTAAGTCATCATGATGAGTTATAAGTTGATTTGTAAGTCTTCTGAAATGATTAAAAATGTTGATGGACTAAAACGTCGTTTTGGACGTGTTTTAAGTTGTCTAAAAGTCGTTTTTACATGGTCAAAATTTTGGGATGGATGTCCCGTTGGGAGCTCCACATTGCATAATTCTGTTTCCGTATTCGAATCTTGAACTGAGAGAGAAATGTTATCACGCTGCATGCTTGAAAAATTGCCGGTGTTTAACTATATCAGATAGAAAATAAAGGGGGAAGATTCCCACTTTATTTTCTCTTGCTACATCATAACAAAGTTATTCTCACCTTTATATCCTTTGTAGAGAACGTTTCTTAGGAGAAAGTGAAATGCTGGTATTAAAGCTATGCGACAGTATTCAACACTGTTACAAACGTCTCGCATCCGATACAATAGGGACTTTTAAGATCTACGTTTAAAAGAGATTGAAGTTGTACAATATAAGTGAAGTATTCTAAAATAAATTGTGTACCTGCGGTTT
The DNA here is from genome assembly GCF_036669935.1 of Montipora foliosa. NCBI lineage: Eukaryota > Metazoa > Cnidaria > Anthozoa > Scleractinia > Acroporidae > Montipora > Montipora foliosa. The sequence continues at coordinate 165,525 of NW_027179717.1, read as the reverse complement.
TAGAGTACAAAAAGAGAATTGCATGCTCACGTTGTCGTCAAAACGTCAAATTTGGTGATTTGATGATGACGTCGTTGTTACTTAGAGTACTGCAAAAGCCGTGATACGTGCTATTAAGGAGCTTTAGCAACGACGACGGGAACGGAAACGAGAACGTCATCTCAAAACATAAACTCCCATTATTGTAATCACTTGGAGACTATTCCAAGCTCTTTAACATGACAATGGTGTGGCACTCCCTCAAGAATGAAACCGATATGAGTCAAGCAAGGGGAGGAAATGAAAATTTATCGTCAAGTGCTGGCTAACCCAAATGGCGTCAGCCACGCCGCCCTATAACTTGCGGGTAGAGACCATACTTGAACCAGCAAACATAGCCAGACACCGTAGCCTAAACAAAGCAAAATACAATAGAAGAGCTTGTGACACCAAGAAAGTATTGCTACACGATCGCTCATTTTGCAAAAAGGAATGAATTTAAGAACAAGTTGCATAATTTGAGCATAATTTGCGCAAAAAATGGCCACTGCTAGAAGAATAATATGCTACTTTTACTAGCACAATCTATAAAAACCTAGTACAGAGCAGAAGAACTTGTGGCTTTCTAAAAATAAAAATAGATGCGCATCCGTGCTACTGAAATTTAAATTGACCAAGCAGAATTCAGTGAGCGGGAAAAACTGTGCTGCGCGACGTCACGTACAACGTCACGTCAATTGTTTGCAATTAGAAAACCATTTAAAAGGTTTTGTGGCAACTTTTTTGTCAACAAACTTTTGCGCCAAAACGGGGTTGCCGGCGAGCGGCGATTCGAACGTCAGCAGTTGTTCTTAGGCTGTTATTTGTTCTTTTTCTAACTATGTTAAGACGAATTCAGTATGATGTTTTCAAGTGTAAGAAGACATCAAAACTGTATTGATAATGTATTTAATTTTGTTAATTCGCAAAAAAAGAATTTGGTGGCGTCCTTTTGACAGGGTAGAGCGACAACAACGCTGTTTGCGCACAGAAATGCACCGTTTCCGATGAAAGGGAAAACGACTGACAGGCAGGATAGCACAGTTTTGACTGCCGCGTGTACTGCGGGCGCGGGTTCCGTATGCAAGGAAAGGTTAACTCATTGGGCTGGTATGGGATAGGCAAGCTCCTACTCACGGCTCCTGGTTTTTTCCATAGTCCTTCAACTTCTAATATAGTTTCCAGTCTTAACCGAGTAGTTTGTCCCTGAAATTTTGTCTATTTCGTTCCTCTAGTTTGAATTCAAGACGAGTTTTCCGTCACGAGGGATATTGCGTCCATCAAAATCCGTCAGTTTGTCGAGTAAAAATTGATGAGTTCTCCGTCAGTTTTCCATTTCGTCCCGCTTTCACATTCAGACCGGCGGGTTTTTCGTCGAAGATGAATTTTCCATCTCAGACGAAAATTTTCGTTCCTTACGTGAAAACTGCTAATGAACATTCTCGTCCCCAGAGCCCCTCGCTTTCACTTAACTTTACAAGTGACGTTTCTCCTACAACGTGCCCAAATAAAGGAGGACTCTGGAAACGAGAATGTACAACGACCTATCCCAACTCACTCTCTACCCTGAATTAACCATTATGATTAATTCGTAAGTTGCTCTGACTTTGCTATTAATCGCGCACAGGTGGCTCAATTGGTTGAGCATAGGGCTGCCATGCGTGCGGGAGGTCGTGAGTTCGACTCCGGCCGGAACAACACTCAGGGTCTTAAAATAACTGAGGAGAAAGTCCTGCCTTTACAATAACATCGGCAAATGGTTAGACTTTCAAGTCTTCTCTGATAACTATAAACGTTAGGCCCCGTCTCAAATATATCTTTCATAGCGTGCTCAATATTCGTCGTGCGTACTCAACGTATATCAAACGATATACATAATTTTGTATGTCGCGGAGAAAAATGGTAGTTTTTCAAGCTTTTTATTTTCCAATAAACGTAGAAAGTTGTGCTCTGTCATCAATGTGTTTAATAATAAAACAATTATCCTGTTCAATCTTGCCGAATATCGCCTGATTTTAGCCAACTCGGCCTACGAGTGCTGGCCTCGTCGGTTAATTATCAGGCGATGCTCCGCGCGATTTCGCAGGATAATTGTTAACTATTCACCTCCGAGCAACTTGCGCGGGATTTGCGCCCGAAAATATTGTAATCGTTGGAGGAATACTGAGTTAAAATCATCTTTTTGTGCTATTTCATCTAACTGTTTTAGTATATACTAAAACAATTATTCATCTCAGTGTCGGTGGCTAGTAGTTGATATTTACCTCGCCGCTTCACGGCACGGTACATAATATCCACCACTAGCCACTTCCACTTCGGTGAATAGTTGTTAAATAGCGATACGCAAGTTAACTTACAACTCGTCATGACGACTAAAAAGTCGCCATAACGAATTGTAACTCGACCTAAGAGTCGCCATGACATGTTTTAAGTCGATTTATATTTGACATAATGAATTATAAGTCACCGTGACGTGTTATAAGTCGATTTATAAGTCATCATGATAAGTTATAAGTTGATTTGTAAGTCTTCTGAAATGATTAAAAATGTTGATGGACTAAAAAGTCGTTTTGGACGTGTTTTAAGTTGTCTAAAAGTCGTTTTTACATGGTCAAAATTTTGGGATGGATGTCCCGTTGGGAGCTCCACATTACATAATTCTGTTTCCGTATTCGAATCTTGAACTGAGAGAGAAATGTTATCACGCTGCATGCTTGAAAAATTGCCGGTGTTTAACTATATCAGATAGAAAATAAAGGGGGAAGATTCCCACTTTATTTTCTCTTGCTACATTATAACAAAGTTATTCTCACATTTATATCCTTTGTAGAGAATTTCTCTTAGGAGAAAGTGAAATGCTGGTATTAAAGCAATGCGACAGTATTCGACACTGTTACAAACGTCTCACATCCGATACAATAGGGACTTTTAAGATCTACGATTAAAAGAGATTGAAGTTGTTCAATATAAGTGAAGTATTCTAAAATAAATTGTGTACCTGCGGTTTTAGAGTACAAAAAGAGAATTGCATGCTCACGTTGTCGTTAAAACGTCAAATTTGGTGATTTGACGTCGTTGTTACTTAGAGTACTGCAAAAACCGTGATATGTGCTATTAAGGAGTTTTAGCAACGACGACGGGAACGCAAACAAGAACGTCATCTCAAAACATAAACTCCCATTATTGTAATCACTTGGAGACTATTCCAAGCTCTTTAACATGACAATGGTGTGGCACTCCCTCAAGAATGAAACCGATATGAGTCAACCAAGGGGAGGAAATGAAAATTTATCGTCAAGTGCTGGCTAACCCAAATGGCGTCAGCCACGCCGCCCGATAACTTGCAGGTAGAGACCATACTTGAACCAGCAAACATAGCCAGACACCGTAGCCTAAACAAGCCAAAACACAATAGAAGAGGAGCTTGTGACACCAAGAAAGTATTGCTACACGATCGCTCATTTTGCAAAAAGGAATGAATTTAAGAACAAGTTGCATAATTTGACCATAATTTGCGCAAAAAATGGCCACTGCTAGAAGCATAATATGCTACTTTTACTAGCACAATCTATAAAAACCTAGTACAGAGCAGAAGAACTTGTGGCTTTCTAAAAATAAAAATAGATGCGCAACCGTGCTACTGAAATTTAAATTGACCAATCAAATTCAGCGAGCGGGAAAAACTGTGCTGCCCGACGTCAAGCACAACGTCACGTCAATTGTTTGCAAATAGAAAACCATTTAAAAGGTTTTGTGGCAACTTTTTAGTCAACAAACTTTGGCGCCAAAACGGGGTTGCCGGCAAGCGGCGATTCGAACGTCAGCTGTTGTTCTTAGACTGTTATTTGTTCTTTTTCTAACTATGTTAAGACGAATTCAGTATGAATTCAGTTTTCAAGTGTAAGAAGACATCAAAACTGTATTGATAATGTATTTATTTTTGTTAATTCACAAAAAAAGACTTTGGTGACGTCCTTTTGACAGGGAAGAGCGACAACAACGCTGTTTGCGCACAGAAATGCACCGTTTCCGATAAAAGGGAAAACGACTGACAGGATAGCACAATTTTGACTGCCGCGCGTACTGCGGGCGCGGGTTCCGTATGCAAGGAAAGGTTAACTCATTGGGCTTGTATGGGATAGGCAAGCTCCTACTCACGGCTCCTGGTTTTTTCCATAGTCCTTCAACTTCGAATATAGTTTCCAGTCTTAACCGAGTAGTTTTTCACTGAAATTTTGTCGATTTCGTTCTTCTAGTTTGAATTCAAGACGAGTTTTCCATCACGACGGATATCGCGTCCTTCAAAATCCGTCAGTTTGTCGAGTAAAAATTAATGAGTTCTCCGTCAGTTTTCCATTTCGTCCCGCTTTCACATTTAGACCCGCGAGTTTTTCGTCAAAGATGAATTTTCCATCTCAGACGAGATTTTCGTTCCTTATGTGAAAACTGCTAATGAACATTCTCGTCCCCAGAGCCCCTCGCTTTCACTTAACTTTACAAGTGACATTTCTCCTACCACGTGCCCAAATAAAGGAGGACTCTGGAAACGAGAATGTACAATGACGTATCCCAACTCATTCTCTACCTCGAATTAACCATTATCATTAATTGGTAAGTTGCTCTGACTTTCCTATTAACCGCGCAATGGTGGCTCAATTGGTTGAGCACAGGGCTGCCATGCGTGCGGGAGGTCGTGAGTTCGACTCCGGCCGGAACAACACTCAGGATCTTAAAATAACGGAGGAGAAAGTGCTGCCTTTACAATAACCTCGGCAAATGGTTAGACTTTCAAGTCTTCTCGGATAAGGACTATAAACGGTAGGCCCTGTCTCAAATATATCTTTCATAGCGTGCTCAATATTCGTCGTGCGTACTCAACGTATATCAAACGATATACGTAATTTTGTATGTGGCGGAGAAAAATGGTAGTTTTTCAAAGTTTTTTTTTTTCCAATAAACGTAGAAAGTTGTGCGTTGTCATCAATGTGTTTAATAATAAAACAATTATCCTGTTAAATCTTGCCGAATATCGCCTGATTTTAGCCAACTCGGCCTACGAGTGCTGGCCTCGTCGGCTAATTATCAGGCGATATTCCGCGCGATTTCGCAGGATAATTGTTAACTATTCACCTTCGAGCAACTTGCGCGGGATTTGCGCCAGAAAATATTGTGATCGTTGGAGGAATAATGAGTTAAAATCATCTTTTTGTGCTATATCATCTAACTGTTTTAGTGTATACTAAAACAACTATTCATCTCAGTGTCGGTGGCTAGTAGTTGATATTTACCTCGCCGCTTCGCGGCACGGTACATAATATCCACCACTAGCCACTTCCACTTCGGTGAATTGTTGTTAAATAGCGATACTCAAGTTAACTCACAACTCGTCATGACGACTAAAAAGTCGCCATATTGAATTATAACTCTACCTATGAGTCGATTTATATTTGCCATAATGAATTATAAGTCACCGTGACGTGTTATAAGTCGATTTATAAGTTATCATG
>NW_027179717.1:127500-140000 GCF_036669935.1 Montipora foliosa | reverse complement strand
GAGGAACCCCTTCCTGTAGAGGGATTCTTGCTGCAACACCATAATCATGCCACAAAGGTTGCTAGTCTACTGCTGTTTTTGTTTTTGTTTTGTTTTTTTACTTTATACAACTGTCTCTTAGAGACACCTGAAAAATTCACGTGGCTCCAACGGGATTTAAACCCATGCCCTCCACGATGCCAGTGCAATTCCCTACCAACTGGGCTATGAAGCCACTCATTTAGGAGCAGGTCAATTTGTTGGGTACATGTCTTCCCGTGAAAAGAGTGATGTATGGAACAAATGTTTAAGAGATAAATTATTTGACTCACTATTTAACAGTTGGCTTCAGCATCACAGCTAGTAAGAGTTAAAACTCGAGCGGCATGATTCTAAAGCTTCGGTAATTTCTTAAATAACGTTTTACCACAATTACCCCAGACAAGATTGCAATAATCAAAGTGAGGTTGAATTTACGCATTGTGTATGTAATGAAGAGATGGTAGAGACTAACGGTCTCATCCTTTTTATTTCGCCTATCCCGACAGCGACCTTTTAGATTCTTTGCCACCTTAGATGTTCATCAATGACTATCCCAAGCGATTTGACATGCTGAAGAGAGTTCCTCAATAGCAACGCTCAAGTGGTTTTAATAAGGTACTCAACTTTTCCTGCAGCCAATTGGTATAATTTTGGTTTTAGCACTATTCGAAGTTAGTTTAATTTAATATGTAAATGAGGCCTGGTCCAAGAGTGTAAGATACATTACCCCCAAGCCCCGCGCCGCCATCTTACGTAAATTTAATCATTACACAAGCAGCTGACCTAGCCTTTCGATGGACAAGAGATGTAGTTTGAGGCCAAAGTAAGACTAGACACTACATGCCATTAAGAGGAAATTCCTGAACATGGCGGGCGGGCAATGGTCTACACATCAAAACTGAAAACAGAGCTCTTTTGAACTCTGACATTCTAAAGGCATAAAATATGGGATTGACGAGTGAGTTTCCGTAAAGTAAATAAAGAGTAAGCAAAGTTAAACGTATAATTGTTCGATGGGAAATTTCGTAGTAGAGTACCGAGTCCACACTGCCGGCAACAAACCACAAAACGATATGTGGTAAGGACAGCATCGAAGACACACTCGTCACAATGAACAATGTCTTTGTCAGTTTTCTTTCTTTAATGATTCCACCATGGCGCCGAGGAAGTGTTCCGCAGTTCATTTTAATAGCGATGGACGCGCAGGAAACAAGGATAATGAGATGACAGCAAGATAAAACTAAAGGTCTGTGAATGTCATAAGGCAAGTAGACACCGTACCAGAATAATAGGAAATCCACAGCCACCCATATCCCCGCTGTAAACCAAACGGCGAAAACAGCTGCTCCAAAGGTCCTCTTTTTCATGAGGCGATGCTTAAATGGACGAAACGTTGCGTGTAAACGCTCCAACGAAATAACAGCAAGATTTACGACGGAGGAGTGCAAAAAGAACATTGCCAAACTATCTAATATACTAGTGGTCAAGTTCTCGACAGCAAACCAAAACTTCCATAAGAAGATGTCCCCCTCCAGACAAAGGAAACTCAGATTATGGACCAGAATGGGCGCCGAGAATAATGCAACAAAGAGATCAGCAACTGTCAAGTTGATTACCAGGTACATGTGACGCTTGCGAAGACTGCGATCTCTTAAGAAAACAATGATTGAAAGGCCATTCAATGTCACTATAGTAGCCAACACTGTGTATAGTACCAGCTGCCAGGTGATGCACTCTGATCGAGATACACTCAGCTCAAATAACGTGACGTTTTGCTCACCAAAGAATGTCGAATTACCCGACTCAGCAGCCATCGATACCTGAAAAGAGAAATCGCTAGTAAGATATCATAGTCAAATATATGAATTTTTCCACTGTGACACTATCATTCGTTTGCATAAAAGACTTTAATTATGACTACAATGAGGTTTTCGAGTTGACGTTGCGACTAGGGAAGGATTGAATAAAAAGCTGCAAAAGCTCAAGGCTAGCCACTGTGTCCGGGGAATCCTCTTCTAATGATTTTGAAATCGAAGTCACCAGAACTGGAAGCTAACCATCCGGTTATATCCTTCTATTTTCTTAACCTTGATTATATTTTGAGCGGTGAAGGACAACCGCTGTAGTACAAGAAAACGGATTCCCGTGCAAGCCCCTTGGAATAAAATTCTACTAGCCGCATAAAACGCGCCAAGAGAAAATGAGGGGACAGAGAAGGAGGCTCCCGGTGCAGCCCTTGGGATATGTCATGTCCACGAAAGTTATTTTTAGACGAGCGGAAGTCTTCCGAGACGTCCGCATGCAGGCCAACCTCGGTCCGATGTTTGAAAGAAAATATATATTCATCAGCCTTCCACGTGCGCCATCATTTTCTCTTTTTACTAAGAACCTGAGAGCGAAGCAAGACTGCATGCGGACGTCTCGGAAGACAGACTTTGTCTAGAACAAAGATTTCCGCTCGTCTAAAAATAACTTTCGTGGACATAACATATCCCGGCCAACGCCTTGAGCCTCCCTCTCTGCCCCCTCATTTCTCTTGAACGCGCATAATACATTTTCACTTAATAATGTAAAATGAATAATGTAATCCGGTAATCGGCTCTGATCGATCTTTGAGTAGACAGTAAACCAACCGAATCACTGTCTTTTCTGCTCATCGCCTGAAGAAGAAAATACGCTAACATAAACAATAAATGGTTTTCACCTGACATCACAGAAGCCATGTTGGTGCACAGAATGAATGGAGAAAATAGTTTTTCAGAATTTGACGCTATTATAATGCAAAACATGAACCATAATTTGCCAACCTCGTTCCCAGGGTCTTCTCGGCTTTCAACATTGAGGCGGGTCAGGACACAGTAGATCACGTGATCAATTTGTTCCGTCGAGGATAGACAAATATGCAATGTTTCCAAAATGGCGGCAAGGAATAACCTTCAGATGCAAGGCTGAAAAGCCCCTAATTTTTTTTTTTTTTTATCAGCGTACCTCGGACAGATTCGATGTGATTCAAGAAATTAGAGCTGAAAATCGTAACTTAGAACAGGCGCTTGCCAACCATGACTGCAGGACAGCTGCAGGCAAGATGAAAGGACCAACTGGCGCAGAATTCTTGCTTCCGTCGTTTTAAAAATTATGGCCTTTCTAGAAAATTTATATTACCAAGCAACTGAGCAAAGATAATTTCTTGCACTTCGTCTTTGTTTTTTTTTGTTTTTTTTTTCGAGTGTTAGACGATAACAGACAAAATAGGCCCTGGATTCTTGATAACCGATGACAGAAACAAGTCTTAGAGGGCTGTTAATTAACATAAGCATTATACTCCATGGAAGCGTTTAAAACTCACAGGGTTTTCTTTTTTTTCGAAGTTCCGGCCTCTTGCACTAACTCCGACAGTAACATAAATTCTCTCTCACCAAGAACAACACGACACTGGAACTGACAGTGGTGCTACCGCAAAATTGAGAAGTCTTGAAGACCCAGCTAACTATGATCTCACCCGATCACATTGGTTTCAGTGTTTAACTCGTCTACACATGCAGCACAGCGTATTTTATTGCATTTTAAACATTAGCATCTGCTTTGCTTAGTCCAATTGTACTGATCCAGTGGAAGCTTTTAAGAGTAGTTTAATGTAAATACTAGCCTTCACACAGGCTCTCCATGTCGTTAATCGGTTACCAGCTGTGGCGATTAGAGCCTGAGCTAGCCAGCTGTTGACCAAACGCCATTTGAGCAACAATTAACTGACGCACGGTGAGCCTGTGTGCAGGCTATGTAAATATCGCCTACGGTCATACAACATAGAAAAAGTCCATTATTTCTCAAACTTTTTTCACAATAAAGGTCTTCGGTAACTTATTACAAGAATATAACGTTAGGTTCATTACAGTAAATATTTTTTCCTTCGGAGCGACTTTTCTGCTCTGAGTGCTCATTGAGCAGATAAACTACCCGAAACGTACTGCTTTTTTCGGCTCATCCTCTGAGAAAGAAAATACCTTAATGTGATTCTTCAGAAAAAGAAAGTTGTCGAACGATTTTCTTGAAACTTTCCCTGAATATTCCCTACTAATGCCTGTTTTGAGAACTACAATAAAAAAGATATGTCACCGTGCTTGCTTAAGAGATATAATGGGCCAATCGTACCCCACTGATACTAAACACGCGCATTTGTTAACACTTGAAAAGACACCTGACAGGTACAAAGTCTAGAGCCGATATGGAACACTGTCCTATATGTAGTCTATGGAAAAATCACTCAACTTAAAACGACGTCAACTCAAAACCTTTCTCGAGTCGTTGTTTTCAAGATCATCATTATTTACATTTTAGGTCAGAAACTTAAGGCTCTTAATCTTAATCCACATCTGACTAATTGGTGTCTTTGTTTTTTGAAAAACAGGAAGTAGTGTCTCGTTTTTAAAGGTGGAAAGACTTTGGGGGAGGGATTTGTCCGAGATTCCTTAAAAGGGAAAGTGTCTCAACCCTTTTGGCGCTTATATAAAGGTGTATGAATTGTGCCACTGTGACAATATCATTCGTTTTCATAATACTTTAATTATGACCGAATTGAAGACCCGACTAGCTGAACAAGAAGCTACAACACCTAGCGGCTAGCCATTTTGTCTGGGGAATTATCTTTTGAGTGACATTTGATATGGAAGTCAGCTGAACTGGAAGCTGAATATCTTGCTATTTTCTTAGCATTGATTTTATTTTGAACCGCGGCAAAGGCAGGTTCCCGTGAACGCGCCTTGCATATGATAAAAACATCCAGTATTGAGGTGTTCGTTAAAATCGTCTCTTCTCTTCATTTGTGTTATATATGTATTATAAGATAACAAAAACTGGAAAGACGACTTGCTGATATTTCGTCTTTATCTAGCAAAGACTTCGACAGGGCAACTGACAAAGCGATCAGAATCGTTACAAGATATACTCTCGTTGATGTAAGACGCAGCAATATAAAAATGCACGCGCGCTATCAAGCAAGCGGGTTACAACACAGTGGGAAATTGAATCTTAAACCTACAACCTCCGGATGCAAGGCTGAAAAGCCACTAATTTTTTTTTTTTTTTATTGGCGAACCTCGGACAGATTCGATGTGATTCAAGAAATTAGAGCTGAAAATCGTAACTTAGAACAGGCGCTTGCCAAACATGACTGCAGGACAGCTGCAGGTAAGATCAAAGGACCAACTGGCGCAGAATTCTTGCTTCCGTCGTTTTAAAAATTACGGCCTTTCTAGAAAATTTATATTACCAAGCAACTGAGCTAAGATAATTTCTTGCACTTCGTCTTTGTTTTTTTTTGTTTTTTTTTTTTTCGAGTGTTAGACGATAACAGACAAAATAGGCCCTGGATTCTTGATAACCGATGACAGAAACAAGTCTTAGAGGGCTGTTAATTAACATAAGCATTATACTCCATGGAAGCGTTTAAAACTCACAGGGTTTTTTTTTTCCGAAGTTCCGGCCTCTTGCACTAACTCCGACAGTAACATAAATTCTCTCTCACCAAGAACAACACGACACTGGAACTGACAGTGGTGCTACCGCAAAATTAAGAAGTCTTGAAGACCCAGCTAACTATGATCTCACCCGATCACATTGGTTTCAGTGTTTAACTCATCTACACATGCAGCACAGCGTATTTTATTGCATTTTAAACACTAGCATCTGCTTTGCCTAGTCCAATTGTACTGATCCAGTGGAAGATTTTAAGAGTAGTTTAATGTAAATATTAGCCTTCACACAGGCTCTCCATGTGGTTAATCGGTTACCAGCTGTGGCGATTAGAGCCTGAGCTAGCTAGCTGTTGACCGAACGCCATTTGAGCAACAATTAACTGACGCACGGCGAACCTGTGTGCAGGCTATGTAAATATCGCCTACGGTCATACAACATAGAAAAAATCCACATTTCTCAAACTTTTTTCACAATAAAGGTCTTCGGTAACTGATTACAAGAATATAACGTTAGGTTCATTACGGTAAACATTTTTTCCTTTGGAGCGACTTTTCTGCTCTGAGTGCTCATTGAGCAGATAACCTATCCGAAACGTACTGCTTTTTTCGGCTCATCGTCTGAGAAAGAAAATACCTTAAGGTGATTCCTCAGAAAAGAAAAATTGTCGAACGATTTTCTTGAAACTTTCCCTGAATGTTCCCTACTAATCCCTGTTTTGAGAACTACAATAAAAAAGAGAAGTCCCTGTGCTTGCTTATATATTTAAGAGATATAATGGGCCAATCTTACCCCAGTAGTGCCTGTCACGGTACTGATACTAAACGCGCGCTTTATTTCATCGGCTTAGGGTACATTTTGCGGTAGCTGAACAAGAAAGTTTTAAAGTTAACACTTGAAAAGACACCGATCGGTAGAAAATCCAGAGCATATGGAACACTTCCTTATATAGTTTATGCAAAAATCACTCAACTTAAAACGACGCCGACTCAAAACCTTTCTTGAGTTGTTGTTTTTGATCATCATTTAATTAGCAATGCAATACATTTTAATATTGTTATTATTCACTGTAACTGATGAAGGTCATACGACCGAAACGTTTTACACTACATTAAATCTTTTTACTTTTTTAAGTCATCAGAAGTTGTCCGTCCACTGGCCTCTTTTAACTTATATATATATATACATATATATATATATATATATATATATATATAAAATGAAATGACGTGATAAATTGATCATCAGCTAAAAGTGCTCAATGGGTTTACCAGAGCTTTGAATAGATACGTAGACTTGAACTAGGTCAAAAACATTTATTTGCTACTCCGAGTTTCATGCTTCTCACGAAGCAATCATCAGGCAACTGCCAAAAAGAAGGAATACATGGTGTTTTACAGTGATTTTGAAAATAACGGTAGCAATTCACTATAGGCTGGGGTGCATAGCAACGGTTAAACAATACAAACTGTTTCCAGTGAGCTGCTAAAAATAAGCCTTAAATAATTACGCTATTGAGAAGGAATTTCTTTGCATGTCTGCAACTTGTTACAAGCTCATTTCTGTTGTTAAGGGTCGCCAAATCTGGTCTACAAATTATATAGTATTTCTCCCACAGACATAAATTACACTTCTTCGTTACATTTGAATAGGATCTCGCATGCCTAACAATCCGCCATTTAATGTGATAGTCGACTTTCTTGTCTTTCAAACCCCATACATATTTACTAAGTTCAGTGGAATTTCTGTAGCGTTCATTTCTAAAGGAACATGTGTGGTTTCTATAACGTGATTTGAATGATGTGTCGCAAAGACCGATGTAAGTTTGCTTTGACTGAGATGTTGTGACCTCTGCTCATCTCACAAATTTGAATGTGGCCAGCTATGTTGGTTACAGGCGTCGACATCTCTACCAACGGAGCGATGAGCATAAAAGATCTGGTTCAATATTCAATCACAGCCAAAGTCAACATCAATCAAGAACAATAACATCTGACATGTTTCGCATTCTTAAGAAATGCTCATGCAAATTTGATTGTCTTGTGTATGAAATGTTCCTTATTCACGAGCACAAACCGTGTCTGAATATCCAAAGTGACTCGATAAAGGCAAAACTTTTCACCTAGCCTCTAGGGACTTTGAACTTAATCTTGGACATTAATATTCGAGTTATCTGTAAAATATTATATTTGACCTGATGATGGTGTCATAAGGACATCGAAACGTTGTCTTTAATAAGTATGTTTCTGCCCGTAATTTTTATCATAAAACAAAAAAACGAATCCAATAAAACGAATAATAATCACTCATACACCTGATGGGATTTTTCCCTGGGAACACCCAAAAGAACGAATGACTTTTTACCTGATTTGATTTTTCCCTGGTTCCATCCAAAAGAACGAATAATTTATACACCCGGTGGCATTTTTTTCCATGGAACCATTCCGATGAACGAATGATTATACTCCTGGAGGGCCCGGTTGTTCGAAAGCCGATTAACGTAATCCAGGATTAGCGTAAACGTTTGTTTCATGTTTTCATCTCTTTGGTTAAAGTTTCATTTGCTTATTTTTGTTTTTCAAGATTGACTTCTTCTAATGTAAAGTTTTGCCGAATATCAGCGTTGAACAGCATTAGGGCGAAGAGAAATTAACTCCTTGGTTAATTTTTAATCTGGGATTAGCGTTAAACGGCTTTTGAACAACCAGGCCCTGCAGTACACCGTGTATCAGAAGCAGCACAATGTCACTTGGGCGTCCATGTTTTTCTGGGCCATTGCCCCTTCTTTGGCTTCCTACTCCCCATTTCGTAGTAGTCTCTTATTGCATCAGGCATTTTCTTTGTCATACTGGGCCCGGTTGTTCAAAAGCCGATTAACGCTAATCCCAGATTAAAAATTAACCAAGGAGTTTATTTCTCTACTCCAAAATGCTGCTCAACGCTGATAATTAGCAAAACTTTACATTAGAAGAATTCAATCTTGAAAAACAAAAATAAGCGAAAAAAACTTTCACCAAAAAGTTGAAAACTTGAAACAAAAGTTTACGCTAATCCTGGATTAAGCTAATCGGCTTTCGAACAACCGGGCCCTGGTTCCCAGATCGACTCCTTCTCATATCTCGGGCCCAGGACATGTGTGCAGTTTCGGTCGTATTTGAATTATTTTGTCGTAAGCACGGCTGACGTTTGCTGGAGACTTTGCAAATGTTTGGAGAGAAGGGAAATTTTTGCCATCTTATTCTTCCATGTAAGTAACCAGGTTTTTTTTTTTCTTTATTTTTAACTATAATTTTGCTTCAGTAATCATATTATACATTTGGTAAGTGTGGTTTTGGTAAATGTTATTTCCATTTTTGCTTAATTGGCTTGCCAGATTTGGTCGCGTCAGTCTGCCTATGGTTTTGGTGCTGTTTTTCCTCCAGGGTTTCCGGTTGCTCTTTTCTTTTTCCTTTCTTGACTCGGCCAAGGGGATCGGCGCTGGACTAGAAATCCCCTTGCTCGGTTGCACTCTACCCCTGAAGATTCGCAGCCATTTCCGAGCCAAATGGTGTCCCAGTCAGCTTTTCTTTACCTTCGGGTTGTTTGAATTTCCCTTATTTAATGCACCTGTGTTTCATTTTGCATGAAATTTATCTGGGTTTTGGAGCTGCCCTTTCCCATGTTTTTTTTAAGAACGAATGTTTCATGTAGGGATTTTTTTCCTATTTATTATTCTAATTTTTTAAGATCGAACAATTTTCATGTTCAAATATTTGTTTATCCCTCTTGCTTGATTTAGTTTCTTATACATGTAGTATCTGGCTGTTTTTGAAATTAAAGTTTTAGCTTCACACAGAGTTTGTTTTGTTTTGCTAAATCCACTGTGAGGTTGAGAGTTTGCTTTGTGAATTTCTCTCCTTCATTTTACAGACTAATTTTTGGCTATGATTTTCCCCCAACTCACCATCCACACACACAATATTTCCCCCACTTACCCGCCTTACTAGAGATTATTATTTCAGTTAGTGGAGAGGAACCCCTTCCTGTAGGGGGATTCTTGCTGCAACACCATAATCATGCCACAAAGGTTGCTATTCTACTGCTGTTTTTGTTTTTGTTTTTTTTTACTTTATACAACTGTCTCTTGGAGACACCTGAAAAATTCACGTGACTCCAACGGGATTCGAACCCATGACCTCCACGATGCTTGTGCAATTCCCTACCAACTGGGCTATGAAGCCACTCATTTAGGAGCAGGTCAATTTGTTGGGTACATGTATTCCCGTGAAAGGAGTGATGTATGGAACAAAATGTTTAATAGATAAATTAATTGACTCACTATTTAACAGTTGGCTTCAGCATCACAGCTAGTAAGAGTTAAAACTCGAGCGGCATGATTCTAAAGCTTCGGTAATTTCTTAAATAACGTTTTACCACAATTACCCCAGACAAGATTGCAATACTCAAAGTGAGGTTGAATTTACGCATTGTGTATGTAATGAAGAGATGCTAGAGACTAACGGTCTCATCCTTTTTATTTCGCCTATCCCGAGAGTGACCTCTTAGATTCTTTGCCACCTTAGATGTTCATCAATGACTATCCCAAGCGATTTGACATGCTGAAGAGAGTTCCTCAATAGCAACGCTCAAGTGGGTTTAATAAGGTACTCAACTTTTCCTGCAGCCAATTGGTATAATTTTGGTTTTAGCACTATTCGAAGTTAGTTTAATTTAATATGTAAATGAGGCCTGCTTCAAACGCCAGCTTCTACCGTGTCAAACTTAAATGAGTTTGACCTGGGAGTGGTACAACAATAACATGGGAGTGGTTTCAAACATCGAATTAAATTCGTTCGCACCAAATTCAAAATAAATAAAACAACAAAACACACCTTCCATCCAGCGGTCAGATACAACATGCGCAGAAGAATCAGTAGCGCGAAATTTGAAAATGGCCTAAGGGGGCCAAGAGTGTGAGATACATTACCCGCAAGCCCCGCGCCGCCATCTTACGTAAATTTAATCATTACACAAGCAGCTGACCTTTCGATGGACAAGAGATGTAGTTTGAGGCCAAAGTAAGACTAGACACTACATGCCATTAAGAGGAAATTCCTGAACATGGCGGGCGGGCAATGGTCTACACATCAAAACTGAAAACAGAGCTCTTTTGAACTCTGGCATTCTAAAGGCATAAAATATGGGATTGACGAGTGAGTTTCCGTAAAGTAAACAAAGAGTAACCAAAGTTAAACGTATAATTGTTCGATGGGAAATTTCGTCGTAGAGAACCGAGTCCACACTGCCGGCAACAAACCACAAAACGATATGTGGTAAGGACAGCATCGAAGACACGCTCGTCACAATGAACAATGTCTTTGTCAATTTTCTTTCTTTAATGATTCTGCCATGGCGCCGAGGAAGTGTTCCGCATTTCATTTTAATAGCGATGGACGCGTAGGAAACAAAGATAATGAGAAGACAGCAAGATGAAACTAAAGGTCTGTGAATCTCATAAGGCAAGTAGACACCGTACCCGAATAATAGGAAATCCATAGCCACCCATATCCCCGCTGTAAACCAAACGGCGAAAACAGCTGCTCCAAAGGTCCTCTTTTTCATGAGGCGATGCTTAAATGGACGAAACGTTGTGTGTAAACGCTCCAACGAAATGACAACAAGATTTACGACGGAGGAGTGCAAAAAGAACATTGCCAAACTATCAAATATACTAGTGGTCAAGTTCTCGACAGCAAACCAAAACTTCCATAAGAAGATGTCCCCCTCCAGACAAAGGAAAATCAGATTATGGACCAGAATGGGCGGCGAGAATAATCCAGCAAAGAGATCAGCAACTGTCAAGTTGATCACCAGGTACATGTGACGCTTTCGAAGACTGCGATCTCTTAAGAAAACAATGATTGAAAGGCCATTCAATGTCACTATTAGTAGCCAACACTGTGTATAGTACCAGCTGCCAGGTGATGCACTCTGATCGAGATACACTCAGCTCAAATAACGTGACGTTTTGCTCACCAAAGAATGTCGAATTATCCGACGCAGCAGCCATCGATACCTGAAAAGAGAAATCGCTAGTAAGAAATCATAGTCAGATGTATGAATTTTCCCACTGTGAGACTATCATTCGTTTGCATAAAAGACTTTAAATTATGACTACAATGAGGTTTTCGAGTTGACGTTGCGACTAGGGAAGGATTGAATAAAAAGCTGCAAAAGCTCAAGGCTAGCCACTGTGTCCGGGGAATCCTCTTCTAATGATTTTGAAATCGAAGTCACCAGAACTGGAAGCTAACTATCCGGTTATATCCTTCTATTTTCTTAACCTTGATTATATTTTGAGCGATAAAGGACAACCGCTGTAGTACTAGGAAACGGATTCCCGTGCAAGCCCCTTGGAATAAAGTTCTACTAGCCGCATAAAACGCGCATTTTACATTTTCGCTGAATAATGTAAAATGAATAATGTAATCCTGTAATCGGCTCTGATCGATCTTTGAGTAGACAGTAAACCAACCGAATTACTGTCTTTTCTGCTCATCGCCTAGATAAGAAAATACGCTAACATAAACAATAAATGGTTTTCACCTGACATCACAGAAGCCATGTTGGTGCACAGAATGAATGGAGAAAATGGAGAAAAAAGTTTTTCGGAATTTGACGCTATTATAATGCAAAACATGAGCCATAATTTGCCAACCTCGTTCCCAGGGTCTTCTCGGCTTTCAACATGGCGGCGGGTCGGGACACAGCAGATCACGTGATCAATTTGTTCCGTCGAGGATAGACAAATATGCAATGTTTCCAAAATGGCGGCAAGGAATAAGGTGAGAGAAATCTGGGTTCGACAACTGCCAACAAAATAATACAAACAAAATGGCGTGCCAGGGGAAGCTACAGGAACTGCACCGACCAGTGGTCTGGGTGAAAACATTGGTTTGTTGTTGAGGCTCTCATTCTCGCCAGCGCAAATTTGAAACATCTGTACAAGTAAATGACTGGGACAAGGCCGG
>NW_027179717.1:112500-120000 GCF_036669935.1 Montipora foliosa | reverse complement strand
TTAACGGGATCCCTGTATATATATATACATACATACATACATACATATAATTATATATATATAATTATACTCCAAGAGCTAGGTTATTTGAACATTTACTGCAACTCTGAGTTTCATGCTTCTTGCGAAGCAATCATCAGGCAAGAAGCATAAAACTCAGAGTTGCAGTAACTGTTCAAATAACCTAGCTCTTGGAGTATAATTATTCATAGCTCTAGCTCTGCTATTGAGCACTTTATAGTAGATGAGGATTTCTTTTCACTTTTCCACTTTTTCGGTTATATATATATATATATATATATATATATATATATATGTATAAAGGGCTGTGAGAATTAAATTGCCGTACAGGCCTGTTTCGTAAGGCTTGAAGCCTCACTCTTCACGAGTTTTATTCACGCTTTAGCGACCATACGTGCTTGCTGAGTTAAGTTGAATTTCTATAGCTCTTATCTTTCGAACATAGAAGCTATAGAAATTCAACTGAACTCAGCAAGCACGTATGGTCACTAAAAGATAACAACATAGAGCATAAAATTACATGGCAAATTGTTTGCCGCGCTAAACCGTACAGCAGTTCAACTAAACGTTGTAATTTATGCTTGAGCGAGAAATTTGTCATTATCTGTGAACCGGAGCGATGTACATTGAACAAAAGAAACGAGTTAGTATCATCATGCAGGCACCGAGCTAAGGCGCTACAACAGAACAATTAGCTTAGCACCCTAACACCAACATGTATGTAAATTTACGTAGTGTTTGAGATATAAAAATGAGTGCGTGTGAATAAAACTCCTGAAGAGTGAGGCTTCAAGCCTTACGAAACAGGCCTGTAGGGCAATTACCACCGTGTAGCTATGTTTTAATTCTCACAGCCCTCTCTCTCTAAAAAAAAAACATTTAAAACCTTCGCAAAAACCGTGGACGATAAGTCTTGCACAGCGTTGGATCAGACAAAATCGTGATCAGTCAAAATTGATTAAAAAATATTTATGAAAGTCAAGGAGACCCCTGCACGACTGATATTCGCGTTGTTTTATCAGTCGCGTACTAGTCTACTTGACTTTCATAAATATTTTTCAAGAATTAGTTAAAATAACATGGCGACAAAAACGCCGGGGAAAAATTCCAGGACGGCAAAAGAATGGCACATTTATTTCCGAATCATCATGAAACGTTAAAGAGAAGTGAGCGGGAGGATGGAAAAGCTCAGCTGGAAAAGGTAGTTGATGGAGTAGCGGCTGAAAGTTTGGAAAACTCGAGGACGAACCGTTGCGTAAATTTAATGGGGCTGTTTTTTTTTTTTTTATGTTTTTAATACCCTACGAAATGACGTTCAAAATGAATGCATGTTTTTGAAGTTCATTTCCTTTACTTCCGTGAACAGAGAGCAGTATTTCCGTCCTCGTCCGCTTGAAAGTGCGGACCTGCGTGGAAACAACCAGCGATTAGACTTTTCAAAAACCACACTACAGAAGATGAACACGACGGCAATGAAGAGATATTATACAAAACATTAACCAAATGAAGATGACGCCAGATCAAAACTTCATTGCTATGCTTGAGAAAGTTTTTTTTTCGGTAAAAACCTTTCATCCTCTCGTTGGTTCCAGTCCTTCCCCGACAGGTCAGGCAAAAGCGCGACAAACGAAATTTTCCAAGAACTTTACAAAATTACATCGATTTTACTCGTTTAGATCATTTGTGACCCCTATTTTTTTAATCATTAATCACTTACTTTACTTACTATCTACAAAATATGATGAAATGAAAAAATTCCCACCGTAAGAAGTTATCTTTTTTTAACATTTTCTTTTCTCGTGCCATCGAATTCCGGTAGTGGTTGCAACGGGTAGAGCTTACGAAAACGCTCGTCGAGGATGAACTCTACTGTTTACGACAACCCTAGCGAAATGCAATTATCTAAAAATCCCACTCCTAAAAACCATTGCACGGAAACCTTCCCTCTACCACTTTATTTTTTATGATTTTCGATGGATGAGCAGATGACGCTACATCTCGCTATTATGACCGATTTCTCTAAATTAAGGCAGTTTTCCACTGCCGTTTTCTCCGAAACAAAGTCGGTGACCCCCATTTTTTTTTTTTTTTTTTTCGGAATAAGTACCTTATGACCTAACTTTAGTCGAGAAATGAAGAAAATCTCACCGTAGGAAAATTTTGGCGCGAACGTCCTTAATACAAATAATGGATGTTGGTAATCAGTTATAAGGTTGTCGCAGTCAGCTGGTAAGTCTTTTTTAATGTTGGCAGAGTTATAGCCTGCGTAGCATGCGTCGAAAGGGGTAGGGGTAGGGGATAGGGGATAGGGAGGAAGGTAAAAAGGGGAGGGGGATTGGAGAGAGAGAGAGGGGACGCCGCTCCCTTCCCCTTTCCCTTTCTCCCTCCCTCCCCCCTCCTCTTTTTGCGCCTGCCACGCAGGCTAGCAGAGTTAACAAGTGTGTTTGATTCTACCTACGAGGTTTCTTTCAGTAAGAGCTATACTGGAAATGTTCATGATAATAGTGCAATTGAGGGATACCTTTACTGTATGTCTTTGTTTAGAGCTTTCGAATCGCTTATTGCATTTTGCGGTAGCTGAAGAAGAAAGTTTTATAGTTAACACTTGAAAAGACACCTGATAGGTAGAAAGTCCAGAGCATATGGAACACTGTCTTATATAGTTTATGGAAAAATCACTCAACTTAAAGCAACGCCCATTCGTTTCGCCCAAAACCTTTCTCGAGTCGTTGTTTTCAAGGTCATTATTTACATCCCTGGGTAACAGATTTGTGTACGTTTTCAGCTATATCTTTTTTCCCTTCCGATAATTTTTTGGAATGTTTTTTTAGTTTAAAGGGGATAATTTGTACACCAAAATGATGCAATAAAAAAAAAGGTCACCGTGCTCGTTTAAGAGTAAAACACCGTCGTACCTGACTTTCTCGATTATCGTAGATCGAAAAAAGAAAATTCGCCGTGTTCTCGGAATGGGCGCGCTTATTCGCAAAGAGATAAATTATGTGTCTTTCACAACTTCTCTCACGTGTTTTGAGATCTGATTCCTCGTGTATGATCGACTTTCGCCATATTTACAATGTTGACCAATTTATTGACACACCATATGCCCAGTACAGGATGCGCAGTGCAATACTAAAGAATCACCTCAAAATACGCAATAATTATAAATCTCTTTTTCCTAACCCTACCCTAAAATGATGCTTACAAGTATCATTCTTGTTAACAAATGGTAAACGGCTCAGCGTGCACTGTTGAGTTATGGTGCACGCGGGAGGTTGCTAAGTACGAGAGAAGCGATAGCCGAGACCGACTCCAGCTTCTTGAGTCGTCAAGAAGCTAGAGTCGCTCTCGGCTATCGCCTCGAGCGACTCTTATCTTTTTACCTGATGTGATTTTTCCCTGGTTCCATCCAAAAGAACGAATAATTTATACACCTGATGGCATTTTTTCCTGGAACCAGGTTCCGATCAACGAATGATTATACTCCTGCAGTACACCGTGTATCAGAAGCAGCACAATGTCACTTGGGCGTCCATGTTTTTCTGGGCCATTGCCCCTTCTTTGGCTTCCTACTCCCCATTTCGTAGTAGTCTTTTATTGCATCAGGCATTTTCTTTGTCATACTGGTGCACAGATCGACTCCTTCTCATATCTCGATCGGGCCCAGGCCATGTGTGCAGTTTCGGTCGTATTTGAATTCTTTTGTCGTAAGCACGGCTGACGTTTGCTGGCGACTTTGCAAATGTTTGGAGAGAAGAGAAATTTTTGCCAGCTTTTTCTTCCATGTAAGTAAACAGACATTTTTTTTTTTTCTTTATTTTTAACTATAATTTTGCTTCAGTAATCATATTATACATCTGGTAAGTGTGGTTTTGGTAAGTGTTATTTCCATTTTTCCTTGATTGGCTTGGCAGATTTAGTCGTGTCAGTCTGCCTATGGTTTTGGTGCTGTTTTTTTCTCCTGGGTTTCCGCTTGCTCTTTTCTTTTTCCTTTCTTGACTCGGCACAAGGGGATCGGGTAGAGCTCGGTTGCGCTCTTCCCCTTGACTCGGCCAACGGGATTGGGTAGAGGTCCAGCGCTGGACTAGAAACCCCCTTGCTCGGTTGCACTCTACCCCTGAAGATTCGCAGCCATTTCCGAGCCAAATGGTGTCCCAGTCAGCTTTTCTTTACCTTCGGGTTGTTTCAATTTCCCTCATTTAATGCACCTGTGTTTCATTTTGCATGAAATTTCTCTGGGTTTTGGAGCTACTTTTTCCCGTGTTTTTTTAAGAACGAATGTTTCATGTAGGGATTTTTTCTTATTTATTATTCTAATTTTTTAAGATCGAATAATTTTCATGATCAAATATTTGTTTATCCCTCTTGCATTGCCTGATTTAGTTTATTGTACATGTACTATCTGGCTGTTTCTGAAATTAAAGTTTTAGTTTCACACAGAGTTTGTTTTGTTTTAGTGCTAAATCCACTGTGAGGTTAAGAGTTTGCTTTGTGAATTTCTCTCGCTCATTTTAACAGACTAATTTTTGGCTATGATTTTCCCCCAATTCACCATCCACACACACAATATTCCCCCCACCTACCCGCCTTACTAGAGATTATTATTTCAGTTAGTGGAGAGGAATCCCTTCCTGTAGGGGGATTCTTGCTGCAACACCATAATCATGCTACAAAGGTTGCTAGTGTATTGCTGTTTTTGTTTTGTTTTTTTTCTTTTTACAATTACCCGCTTTACTAGAGATTATTATTTCAGTTAGTGGAGAGAAACCCCTTTTTGTAGGGGGATTCTTGCTGAAGTACCATAACCATATTAAACCCACTTGAGCGTTGCTATTGAGGAACTCTCTTCAGCATGTCAAATCGCTTGGGATAGTCATTGATGAACATCTAAGGTGGCAAAGAATCTAAGAGGTCGCTCTCGGGATAGGCGAAATAAAAAGGATGAGACCGTTAGTCTCTACCATCTCTTCATTACATACACAATGCATAAATTCAACCTCACTTTGATTATTGCAATCTTGTCTGGGGTAATTGTGGTAAAACGTTATTTGACAAATTACCGAAGCTTTAGAATCATGCCGCTCGAGTTTTAACTCTTACTAGCTGTGAGGCTGAAGCCAACTGTTAAATAGTGAGTCAAATAATTTATCTAGTAAACATTTGTTCCATACATCACTCCTTTCACGGGAAGACATGTACCCAACAAATTGACCTCCTCCTAAATGAGTGGCTTCATAGCCCAGTTGGTAGGGAATTGCACCGGCATCGTGGAGGTCATGGGTTCGAGTCCCATTGGAGCCACGTGAATTTTTCAGGTGTCTCTATGAGACAGTTGTATAAAGTCAAAAAACAAACAAAACAAAAACAGCAGTAGACTAGCAACCTTTGTGGCGAGGTACTCAACTTTTCCTGCAGCCAATTGGTATAATTTTGGTTTTAGCACTATTCGAAGTTAGTTTAATTTAATATGTAAATGAGGCCTGCTTCAAACGCCAGCTTCTACCGTGTCAAACTTAAATGAGTTTGACCTGGGAGTGGTACAACAATAACATGGGAGTGGTTTCAAACATCAAATTAAATTTGTTCGCGCCAAATTCAAAATAAATAAAACAATAAAACACACCTTCCATCCAGCGGTCAGCTACAGCATGCGCAGAAGAATCAGTAGCCTATTTTATGTAAATTTAATCATTACACAAGCAGCTGACCTTTCGATGGACAAGAGATGTAGTTTGAGGCCAAAGTAAGACTAGACACTACATGCCATTAAGAGGAAATTCCTGAACATGGCGGGCGGACAATGGTCTACACATCAAAACTGAAAACAGAGCTCTTTTGAACTCTGGCATTCTAAAGGCATAAAATATGGGATTGACGAGTGAGTTTCCGTAAAGTAAACAGACAGCAACCAAAGTTAAACGTGTAATTGTTCGATGGAAAACTTCCTCGTAGAGAACCGAATCCTGACTGCCGGCAACAAACCACAAAACGATATGTGGTAAGGACAGCATCGAAGACACACTCGCTACAATGAACAATGTCTTTGTCAGTTTTCTTTCTTTAATGATTCCACCATGGCGCCGAGGAAGTGTTCCGCATTTCATTTTAATAGCGATGGACGCGTAGGAAACAAGGATAATGAGAAGACAGCAAGGTAAAACTAAAGATCTGTGAATGTCATAAGGCAAGTAGACACCGTACCAGATTAATAGGAAATCCACAGCCACCCATATCCCCGCTGTAAACCAAACGGCGAAAACAGCTGCTCCAAAGGTCCTCTTTTTCATGAGGCGATGCTTAAATGGACGAAACGTTGCGTGTAAACGCTCCAACGAAATAACAGCAAGATTTACAACGGAGGAGTGCAAAAAGAACATTGCCAAACTCTCAAATATACTAGTGGTCAATTTGTCGGCAGCAAACCAAAACTTCCATAAGAAGATGTCCCCCTCCAGACAAAGGAAACTCAGATTATAGACCAGAATGGGCGGCGAGAATAATCCAGCAAAGAGATCAGCACCTGTCAAGTTGATTACCAGGTACATGTGACGCTTGCAAAGACTGCGATCTCTTAAGAAAACAATGATTGATAGGGCATTCAATGTCACTATAGTAGCCGACACTGTGTATAGTACCAGCTGCCAGGTGATGCACTCTGATCGAGATACACTCAGCTCAAATAACGTGACGTTTTGCTCATCAAAGAATGTCGAATTACCCGACTCAGCAGCCATGGATACCTGAAAAGAGAAATCGCTAGTAAGATATCATAGTCAGATGTAATCTCGTACCCAGATCTCCCACGGTCATACGGAAGGGAGATCTGGTAAAGTTCGATTTCGAGCATGCTCATTGCCAGCGAGGCCCGAAATACGGGCTTTTCTATCACTGCGCATGTTCGTACTCTCTGTTGTGATTTTGGGTGATTTTACGGAATAAACATGGATTTCGAGAGTATTCTTGAAGAGATTCTTTTGGGTAGAGGACAAGGAAACCTTAAACTCAAGCCGAAACAGAAAGAAGCGCTACAGGCGATTGTTTTTGAATGGTCGAGATTGTTTAATTGTCGGAGCAACTGCAGAATCAATGAAACAAGCGCTTAGGCTTAATCAATAAACGAGTGCTATTTTCTTCACACGATCTCGTGCAAAGTGTCGTTAGCCAAACCGTAAATTGCAAGCTAAAATGTTAAAGAGGGTTTAGGCCTAATCACTGAAACGAGCGCTATTTTCTTGACACGATCTCGTGAAAAATGTAGTTAATCTAACCGTAAAATTCACAGTTGATCACTACTTAATTCGCGAGTCACGCTTTAAGAGCGAGAAATACTGTTTTAAATAAATTACATACTTCAACTTGAATTTATTAGTTTCTTCGTGTGACGGTTCGCGATCCCCTGGGTCTCTCGAGATAGCGAGGAGAAAATAAGAGAAAACTAAGGGTAAAACAACGTATTTCACACCCCTTCCCACAAACCCG
>NW_027179717.1:95000-107500 GCF_036669935.1 Montipora foliosa | reverse complement strand
GTCAGCTGAATTGGAGGCTGACTATCTTGCTTTTTTCTTAACATTGATTTTATTTTGAACCACGGCAAAGGCTGATTCCCGTGAACGCGCCTTGGAATAAGAGCATCCAGTACGTGTAGATGTTTTCTTCATGTTGTCACCCTGAAGAAGACCGATAAGTCGGTTGAAATATAGGTGTTCGTTAAAATCGTCTCTTCTCCTCATTTGTGTTATATATTTATTATAGGATAACAAAAACTGGAAAAACGACTTGCTGATATTTCGTCTTTATTATTCTGGCCGCAGGCACGGCGGCCAGAGTTGGGTTTTCAGCCAGTTTTTTCGCGTTTCCACCACAAATCGGCAAAGCCTGCTGACCAAAAGAATCGTGGGCTCTAAGAATGTGACGTGTATGGAAGAGCTGTTGCAACGTTGAAGTGGATAATGGACAGAGGAATAGGTGTTCGGAGTCAATGCACGCTAAAAATATTGATCAGTACAGGAACGAATCGGTCAGCATGAATCGAAAATATGGTCAAGTTGCATGCAAAGTTTCAAAGTATGTCACTAGTGGTCTGAGTTGAAATTATCTGTGAGAGAACAAAATGCGAATGTGATGAAAGACTTAAAAAAAAAGGAAACCTATAACCATGCAAAAGTGTGAAGTACTGCAACTAAGAAAAATAATGTTGATCGACGCAAGAACGAACATTATCTTGTTCTGGCGCCATATTGAAAATCCAACCACGCGAGTTCCATGGGAAAGAAAAAGAAGTATGTACCGGAATCCGTATTATGATAATCTTTGTGTCTCTTGTAATTACGTGTTTTACAATTTGGAGTAGGGGAACGTTAACGATTGTACTTTGCAGTGGTGTCATTACAATAACAACCATCGCATGGATCATCTACAAACAGTATATAAGTTTGTGTACTGTACTACATGTAACGATGTTCTGATTAACTGTCCTATTGATTTAAGGACGTTCGCGCTAATTGTTTTTGCGCAACGTTACTGCGCAGGTAACGCGACTGTAATATGTCACGCACTACTTCGAGCATTAGTGAAGTTGAGGTTTTAAAACCTTCGCAAAAACCGTGGACGATAAGTCTTGTACAGCGTTGGATCAGAGAAAATCGTGATCAGTCAAAATTGATTAAAAGATATTTATGAAAGTCAAGGAGACCACTGCACGACTGATATTCGCGTTGTTTTATCAGTCGCGTACTAGTCTACTTGACTTTCATAAATATTTTTCAAGAATTAGTTAAAATAACATGGCGACAAAAACGCCGGGGAAAAAAATTCCAGGACGGCAAAAGAATGGCACATTTATTTCCGAATCATCATGAAACGTTAAAGAGAAGTGAGCGGGAGGATGGAAAAGCTCAGCTGGAAAAGGTAGATGGAGTAGGGGCTGAAAGTTTGGAAAACTCGAGGACGAACCGTTGCGTAAATTTAATGGGGCTGTTTTTTTTTATGTTTTTATTACCCTACGAACTTAAGTTCAAAATGAATGCATGTTTTTGAAGTTCATTTCCTTCACTTTCGTGAAAAGAGAGCAGTATTTCCGTCCTCGTCCGCTTGAAAGTGTGAGCCTGCGTGGAAACAACCAGCGATTAGATTTTACAAAAACCACACTCCAGAAGATGAACATGACGGCAATGAAGAGATATTATACAAATCACTAACCAAATGAAGATGACGCCAGATTAAAACTTCGTTGCTATGCTCGAGAAAGTTTTTTTTTCGGTAAAAACCTTTCATCCTCTCTTTGATTTCAGTCCTTCCCCTACAGGTCACGCAAAAGCGCGATAAACGAAATTTTCCAAGAGCTTTACAAAATTACATCGATTTTACTCGTTTAGATCATTGGTGACCCCTATTTTTTAATCATGAATCACTTACTTTACTTACTATCTACAAAATATGATGAAATGAAAAATTCCCACCGTAAGAAATTCCAAAGTGCTGTTCACGCTGTTGAGATCAGGTCGTGTGACCACCAAATGACCCTAAATGCCGACAAATGTAAAGTCATGAACATCGATTTTAAGAAGAACAGACACGCGTTCGAGCCTGTCATCGTTGATGGGGAGGAATTCTCTGTTGTTAGCTCCGCCAAGATCTTAGGAGTGACTCTGTCTAGTGATCTTACGTGGAATGATCATGTAAATGAGGCTATCAGGAAAGCCAATAAGAGACTATACTTCCTGGTTCTTCTCAAGAGAGCGGGAGTTAACCCTCATAATATTATCAACTTTTATTGCACTGTTGTTAGACCAGTTCTCGAATATTGTTCGCCTATTTGCCATCATGCTTTGCCCGAGTATCTTATCAATGATATCGAGCGAGTACAGAAGAGGGCGCTGTTAACCATTATAATCTAATGAGAAATAGAAAGTACGACCTCCCGGGTGTGCGCACCAAGCGTTTTCAGCGGTCATTCATTCCGGCCATGTGCCGATTAGCCAACAACACTGTGTAAATATGCGTCCGATTAGCTATCTGCTTATTGTTCTGACTTCTGGTTTTTTAGCATTTTGTAGTGTTTTAAATAAATTTAAATTAGTCATATTCATGTATCTTAACATAGTATATATAGCGTATCGTTGTCAAATTTGTAAAGTATTATGCAATTCAGCCTTTTGGCTGCGAAGTAATATTTTTATTAAGCTATCTATCTCATCTCTCTATCTCATCTCTCTTATCTTTTTTTAACATTTTCTTTTCTCGTGCCATCGAATTCCGGTAGTGGTTGCAACGGATAGAGCTTACAAAAACGCTCGTCGGGGATGAACTCTACTGTTTACGACATCCCTAGCGACATGCAATTATCTAAAAATCCCACTCCTAAAAACCTATGCACGGAAACCTTCACTCTACCAGTTTATTTTTATGACTTTCGATGGATGACGCTACATCTCGCTATTATGACCGATTTCTCTAAATTAAGGCAGTTTTCCACTGCCCTTTTCTCCGAAACAAAGTCGGTGACCCCCATTTTTTTTTTTTTCATTTTTGGAATAAGTACCTTATGACCTAACTCTAGGCGAGAAATGAAGAAAATCTCACCGTAGGAAAGTCTTGACGCGAACGTCCTTAATACAAATAATGGATGTTGTTAATCAGTTATATGGTTGTCGCAGTCAGCTGGTAAGTCTTTTTTAATGTTGGCAGAGTTAACAAGTGTGTTTGATTCTAGCTACCAGGTTTCTTACAGTAAGAGCTATACTGGAAATGTTCATGATAATACTGCAATTGAGGGATACCTTTACTGTATGTCTTTGTTTAGAGTTTTCGAATCGCTTATTGCATTTTGCGGTAGCTGAACCAGAAAGTTTTAAAGTTAACACTTCAAAAGACACCTGATAGGTAGAAAGTCCAGAGCATATGGCACACTGTCTTATGCAGTTTATGGAAAAATCACTCAACTTAAAGCAACGCCCACTCGTTTCGCCCAAAACCTTTCTCGAGTTGTTGTTTTCAAGGTCATTATTTACATCCCTGGGTAACGGGATTTGTGTACGTTTTTAGCTGTATGTTTTTTTCCTTCCGATAAATTTTTTTAATTTTTTTTAGTTAAAAGGGGATAATCATATTATACATCTGGTAAGTGTGGTCTTGGTAAGTGTTATTTCCATTTTTCCTTGATTGGCTTGGCAGATTTGGTCCCGTCAGTCTCCCTATGGTTTTGGTGCTGTTTTTTCTCCTGGGTTTCCGCTTGCTCTTTTCTTTTTCCTTTCTTGACTCGGCACAAGGGGATCGGGTAGAGGTCCAGCGCTGGACTAGAAACCCCCTTGCTCGGTTGCACTCTACCCCTGAAGATTCGCAGCCATTTCCGAGCCAAATGGTGTCCCAGTCAGCTTTTGTTTACCCTCGGGTTGTTTGAATTTCCTTCATTTAATGCACCTGTGTTTCATTTTGCATGAAATTTCTCTGGGTTTTGGAGCTGATTTTTCCTGTGTTTTTTAAGAACGAATGTTTCATGTAGGGATTTTTTCTTTTTTTATTATTCTAATTTTTTAAGATCGAACAATTTTCGTGTTCAAATATTTGTTTATCCCTCTTGCTTGATTTAGTTTCTTATACATGTACTATCTGGCTGTTTCTGAAATTAAAGTTTTAGTTTCACACAGAGTTTGTTTTGTTTTGCTAAATCCACTGTGAGGTTGAGAGTTTGCTTTGTGAATTACTCTCCCTCATTTTACAGACTAATTTTTGGCTATGATTTTCCCCCAACTCACCATCCATCCACACATACAATATTCCCTCCACTTACCCGCTTTACTAGAGATTATTATTTCAGTTAGTGGAGAGGAATCCCTTCCTGTAGGGGGATTCTTGCTGCAACACCATAATCATGTCACAAAGGTTGCTAGTCTACTGCTGTTTTTGTTTTTTGTGTTTTTTACTTTATACAACTGTCTCTTAGAGACACCTGAAAAATTCACGTGGCTCCAACGTAATTCGAACCCATGACCTCCACGATGCTGGTGCAATTCCCTACCAACTGGGCTATAAAGCCACTCATTTAGGAGCAGGTCAATTTGTTGGGTACATGTCTTCCCGTGAAAGGAGTGATGTATGGAACAAATGTTTAATAGATAAATTATTTGACTTACTATTTAACAGTTGGCTTCAGCATGACAGCTAGTAAGAGTTAAAACTCGAGCGGCACGATTCTAAAGCTTCGGTAATTTCTTAAATAACGTTTTACCACAATTACCCCAGACAAGATTGCAATAATCAAAGTGAGGTTGAATTTACGCATTGTGTATGTAATGAAGAGATGGTAGAGACTAACGGTCTCATCCTTTTTATTTCGCCCATCCCGAGAGCGACCTCTTAGATTCTTTGCCACCTTAGATGTTCATCAATGACTATCCCAAGCGATTTGACATGCTGAAGAGAGTTCCTCAAGAGCAACGCTCAAGTGGGTTTAATAAGGTACTCAACTTTTCCTGCAGCCAATTGGTATAATTTTGGTTTTAGCACTATTCGAAGTTAGTTTAATTTAATATGTAAATGAGGCCTGCTTCAAACGCCAGCTTCTACCGTGTCAAACTTAAAAATTAGTTTGACCTGGGAGTGGTACAACAATAACATGGGAGTGGTTTCAAACATCGAATTAAATTCGTTCGCGCCAAATTCAAAATAAATAAAACAACAAAACACACCTTCCATCCAGCGGTCAGCTACAACATGCGCAGAAGAATCAGTAGCGCGAAATTTAAAACTGGTCAAAGGGGGCCAACAGTGTGAGATACATTACCCCCAAGCCCCGCGCTGCCATCTTACGTAAATTTAATCATTACACAAGCCGCTGACCTTTCGATGGACAAGAGATGTAGTTTGAGGCCAAAGTAAGACTAGACAATACATGCCATTAAGAGGAAATTCCTGAACATGGCGGGTGGGCAATGGTCTACACATCAAAACTGAAAACAGAGCTCTTTTGAACTCTGGCATTCTAAAGGCATAAAATATGGGATTGACGAGTGAGTTTCCGTAAAGTAAACAAAGAGTAACCAAAGTTAAACGTAAAATTGTTCGATGGGAAATTTCGTAGTAGAGAACCGAGTCCACACTGCCGGCAACAAACCACAAAACGATATGTGGTAAGGACAGCATCGAAGACACACTTGTCACAATGAACAATGTCTTTGTCAGTTTTCTTTCTTTAATGATTCCACCATGGCGCCGAGGAAGTGTTCTGCATTTCATTTTAATAGCGATGGACGCGTAGGAAACAAGGATAATGAGAAGACAGCAAGATAAAACTAAAGGTCTGTGAATCTCATAAGGCAAGTAGACACCGTACCCGAATAATAGGAAATCCACAACCACTCATATCCCCGCTGTAAACCAACGGCGAAAACAGCTGCTCCAAAGGTCCTCTTTTTCATGAGGCAATGCTTAAATGGACGAAACGTTGCGTGTAAACGCTCCAACGAAATGACAACAAGATTTACGACGGAGGAGTGCAAAAAGAACATTGCCAAACTATCAAATATACTAGTGGTCAAGTTTTCGACGGCAAACCAAAACTTCCATAAGAAGATGTCCCCCTCCAGACAAAGGAAACTCAGATTATAAACCAGAATGGGCGGCGAGAATAATCCAGCAAAGAGATCAGCAACTGTCAAGTTGATTACCAGGTACATGTGACGCTTGCGAAGACTGCGATCTCTTAAGAAAACAATGATTGAAAGGCCATTAAATGTCAATATAGTAGCCGACACTGTGTATAGTACCAGCTGCCAGGTGATGCACTCTGATGGAGATACACTCAGCTCAAAGAACGTGACGTTTTGCTCACCAAAGAATGTCGAATTAGCCGACTCAGCAGCCATCGATACCTGAAAAGAGAAATCGCTAGTAAGATATCATAGTCAGTTGTATGAATTTTCCCACTGTGACACTATCATTCGTTTGCATAAAAGACTTTAATTATGACTACAATGAGGTTTTCGAGTTGACGTTGCGACTAGGGAAGGATTGAATAAAAAGCTGCAAAAGCTCAAGGCTAGCCACTGTGTCCGGGGAATCCTCTTCTAATGATTTTGAAATCAAATTCACCAGAACTGGAAGCTAACCATCCGGTTATATCCTTCTATTTTCTTAACCTTGATTATATTTTGAGCGGTAAAGCACAACATCTGTAGCACAAGGAAACGGATTCCCGTGCAAGCCCCTTGGAATAAAATTCTACTAGCCGCATAAAACGCGCATTTTATATTTTCGCTGAATAATGTAATCCCTTTTATCGGCTCTGATCGATCTTTGAGTAGACAGTAAACCAACCGAATTACTGTCTTTTCTGCTCATCGCCTGGAGAAGAAAATACGCTAACATAAACAGTAAATGTTTTTCACCTGACATCACAGAAGCCATGTTGGTGCACAGAATGAATGGAGAAAAACACTTTTTCGGAATTTGACGCTATTATAATGCAAAACATGAGCCATAATTTGCCAACCTCGTTCCCAGGGTCTTCTCGGCTTTCAACATGGCGGCGGGTCGGGACACAGCAGATCACGTGATCAATTTGTCCGTCGAGGATAGACAAATATACAAATGTTTCCAAAATGGCGGCAAGGAATAAGGTGAGAGAAATCTGGGTTCGACAACTGCCAACAAAATAATACAAACAAAATGGCGTGCCAGGGGAAGCTACAGGAACTGCACCGACCAGTGGTCTGGGTGAAAACATTGATTTGGTGTTGAGGCTCTCATTCTCGCCGGCACAAATTTGTAATATCTGTACAAGTAAATGACTGGGACAAGGCCGGAGCCATTCCTGTATTTAGCCGCTCCTGGGGAAAACTAAAGCCGTAAAATTTGTTGTAAGAGACCTAGAATACGGATGGATGAATGTTGTTTTAAAGCAATGCAAGTTTATATGCGGCTATTATTTCTCGGGGCTGTGATTTTTAAACAGCTTGGAAACAGCCATCGCACACAGTTTCACCCGTAAGATCACAAACATTTGATTCTCGTAAAATCCAGTCAGCTAAGGTTTAATGAAAGCCCTGGTTCTAGCTATTTAGTCTCGGGGCTATGTTCACTGTCTTCCGTAAATACATAGTTTACATTGCATGTCATTTTTTTCAATCAATTCAACCTGATTCAACTGACAGTAAAATTATTTTCATACACTTGGATGATTATCTGATTTCTTATCGGTGTATATGAACCTTCTGACAGCGACTTTCCCCACTATACATTGACCCAAAGCTATTTTCCTGAAAGCAAGTATTTTACAACATATTTTGTTTTGAGAATCTGTTGTACTTCATTTTCACAGTGAAACTAGTATTTGAATGCTCTCTTGTCGTTTTATCTCTCGTCTCATAGATTGACTGCACGTATTATCATATCAGTGTAAAATCAGTATTAGAATTCTTTTCTGATTGCTAACAGGGAACCACAGCATGTTTTCAATCACGGTGCCCACATTCTTAGAATTAGTCATTGAAAATATATTTTGTGGTAAGTTCACGTAACCAAGCCAAAGTACATTGCTGAGCATGCTATTCCATGGCAATGATCTGCTTCTTGTGCTGTTCAAGCCATGAAAAGAATTTACCAGCTGCTGTGGAGACAATGTGATGTCTTTGGAATGCTGCTCATGAAATCTGTTGGGCATAATTCGAAAAGGGCGCAACTTGTGCAAGTCCTAAACATGAGCATCTCGTCATTTTAGCAGTTCTTGTAGAATGAGCCCAAGGTAAGGGGTGGATCTTTGTTGTTTTATCAAACTGGATTTTAATCTGGTGAATTCCAGGTGCTGTTTTGGAGGCAGTGACAATGACACAGTTTGTTTTATATTTGCCCCCATTCCTTAAACTACATTTTTGTTTCGTGTCTAATTTGACTTCAGGGTGAACTATTTACAGAGTGAGATAGAAAAGCCAATCAAAACAGAGTTTTTTTTTTCGACATTAAACCAATCAGAGTTGACATCAGAGTTCTGTGTGCCAGGGTTGTACCAGGGTCTTCTCCCGACACGCCGCCATGTTGAAAGCCGAGAAGACCCTGAGAACGAGGTTGATAATTTGCTATTGTTTTGTGCATACATGGCCGTGTCATCACGTGATTGAAAATCATCTACAACGTTGTTTTAAATAAATAGAGTCAAGTTGTACCCACGTTTATTACCGTTACCTTAATTGAATTTGGTAAAAACTAGGGTTTGCGACAAACTTATGAAAATCAACTCCTTTCATTCTCACGCTCTACTTGGCTAACTTCAGGCGCAAAAAAAATTGCCAATTAAGACTATAACAGCTGGACTAATAGGTCCCGTTTGTATGGTCTCGGTTACTCGAGACAGCCCTCTAGCTCCTCCCCTCCCCGAGACAATTAGGCATGACTACTCCGGGGGTGGAGGGTAGGGGTGGGGTAGGGGGTGAAGGGTAGGAGTAAGGGGTGAGGGCTAGGGGATAGAGGGTGGGGTAGGGAGTGAAGGGTAAAATAGCTGAAACAACCCAAACCTTTACAAAAATGCTAACTTTAGGCCTAATCACTATGTTTTAGATAATGTTTAGGCCTAAAATTTGCGTTTTTGTAAAGGTTTGGGTTGTTTCAGCTAGTGTACTCTTCACCCCCTACCCCTCACCCCTACCCCTCACCCCCTCATTCCCTACCCCTCACCCCCGGAATAGTCATACCGAGACAACTTTACCGAGCGTGTATATGAGCATTGCGTGACCGAGGCAAAGTTGACTCTAGTTAATTGTGCGTACATTGAAAAACTGAAAATACCTATCATCATTTGCCCAGAAATCTAGAAATTGGACCGACTCATCTTAACTGAGCAGTGTATGTCTAGTTTGAATAAAAAGCTGTTTTGAATCGAGAGTTTCAGTTGGGTATGGGAAAGATTTTGGCGGGAAAAAGCTGTTCAGCTGTCTCATCGGTCTCTGCTAAGCGAAAATACGCTTCGCTTCCGCGTGCATTCTCGTCCCGGGTAGTCCAGCCAAAATGTTTATATGGAAAAACGTTGTCTCGCTTGCCAGGGTTACTCTATTTGCCGATGCGAGACAAGTTGTCTTACCCACCCGTGTTGTCCTCGCCACCTCTTGTAAACGGTTGGCAGGTTTTTTTTAAAGTGCTACTATGATCAAAAAATTCACTTCGCTTTTTCCTTTAGATTTTGAAAACGTGTTTGCTTGACACCTGACTGGCAAAATTTTGAGCTTCGGATTATATCCAAAGACGGTTTGCTTTGAGTGAAGTTTTGGATTTCACGGTCCGCCATTACTCACGTTCGAAAATGACCGATTGGACCTCAGAGGGTTGGATCGAAGTAAGATAACGTGAAAGACTCACAGCTTAAAATTGCAGCGTGTAAACGCAGCTTATTATACATGCAAAACACGAGTTTGCATATTAATTTAGGCGCGTGCACACGCATTGCATTCGGTTGGTCTTTGATGTCATCTTATCCTCGATCCAGCTCTTTCAAGATTTTAAAGTTAGTAATGGCGGACCATTAAATAGGAAAATTCTAGTCAAAATAAACAGGTGTCTTTCTTAAATGAAGGCTTAAAACTTCGGTCACTTAGTGTTCATTTAATTGAAATACAAAGAAAAAGTAGAATATATTTTTGATCATAGTAGCACTTTAAGCAAATGAGTGGAAAAATATCTCGCCCAGGGTAACTCGGGGGGATTTTTTGACGGAATTTAACGCGGCTGGATGTCGTTAGTGAAAACCACAAATTACACGCTCAATAAATCAATAGAGCGATAGTAAAATGAAAAAAAAAATCAGTACAACTTTAGAATCCTTTACTTTAACGGAAGTGACCAAGAGAGAGTAGAGTATTGGAATAATGATTCTGTGGTAGCAAGTCTTAGCTGGAGAGTATGGTGTCTTTAGCAAGTGAGAAATTTTGAATTCTCTCTTTTGAACATTCTTGATTCGTTCTGAAAGGTAGTCCGGAATGTTCTGCCAAACTTGAAGAGCATACTCAAGCATCGATTTAACATTACTAGTATAGTAGTAGCATAGTTCTTTATGGTTCTTTGTCTAGTAGTATAGTGTGATATTTTGCCCTGGGTATTGTTATTCATGAAATGTAAATAAGGTATGGGGAATCGCTCTGGCTTTCCCCAAGCCCCGTGCTGACTCTCTCGCGACAGACAGACCAAGCATGCACTCAGTGCGAAAACGTTGCTGTTGTCTCCGATAGAGATGCTAGATTACAGCAAGCTGACGTACACAAACTTAACTACTGTGCATGCCACATTTATTCTTTGTCGGGAAAAGCTATTAAGATCCAACTCCATTTGTTGGCCTCTCTCCCAATCCTTATCCGAAACACGACAAACAAATTATACTGACTCAGGGTATCACTTCCGGCCCAAACAACTTTGAAATTTCAATCTCGTTTCGAGTCCAATTCCAGATTGCGACCTTCTGGGGGTGGTCTACCAATATGCTATCCCAAGCTTCCGGATTCCTGTGGAGCCCCCACCCGCAACAAGCAGGTCTGGACCTCTAAGAGGAACATTCTCCAGCGCTGGTTTCTCTTCGGAATAAAGGACAGCTTCCCAACTGCTAGTACGTTGCTCTTCCCCCTGAATGAGAATCCCATTTATGTCGACCCAGTTTCACAGATTTAGGTTTAGAAGCTGCTAGTTGTGCAGCGAACCAATTGTAATTATTCCCCTGAGACTGTTCGACCCTTTGTTTCTTTCTCACAGGGCCCTAAACAAAAACAGAAAATATTGAAGGCCAATCAATTTACAAAACCAAGAAAACTGTAGACGAAGAAAAACAAAAAGAAATGGGATTCCCAATCAGGAAGGAGGAACTTCACAACCCCTGGAACAGAAGGTCTTCTGGTCACCGAGAGAAACGGTAAACCAATAGGAATTACTCGCCTTTAATTGAGAATTAGAGTATAAAGAAAAGAAACAGGATAATCAAGTCCAAGAAACTGGTTAACTTGTGATATAAGGCATAGTAACACTACTATACACAAACACTTAAAAAAAATACATGCAAAATAGCCTGTGGAACTAAACATGTTGGACTGAGAAGTACCCAAAATGTAGACACCCCATGACTGTGTCTTTATTCCGATTGACAAGTCAATAAAATTATGACCACAATTAGTCAAATTCATTTACAACAGACACCTGGCATTCTGACCGCCCCAAGATCCCCTTCTGTAGGGAGAGGGGTTTGGGCGACGAGACGGGGGGCTCCACTCGTAACGCCTCCTAAATAGACAGGTTGCTTGGAAAAGGCCATAGCCACCACAGCTATAGCAGCGACGCCCACTATCCCTTCGTTTTGGCCTTTAATTTCGTATTGCCTTTTCAGCCTTAGACATAAGCTCCATAACTTTCTCATCATCCTTGTTTCCAAGGAGAACCTCCAGGTATTGTTTGAAGTCATCATCTGGGATAGCAGCTTTTGGGACATGGCTTAAAATACAGAGTCATAGAAACCTGCCTTCTTCTGGTTCATTTCCTTAGAGATCACCTTTAACGACAATAAGCCATCTGGAACCTGGCTCAAACTGAAGTTTGGAGACTTCAACAGCACTCGCACGTTCTGTAATGATGTTTCGACTGTGGCCGGTTGTAAATGTATTTTCAGATACCAAGGACCAACAGCTCTCGGTGTCATTGCCAGACAGTCTATTTCCACAGGTCCATTTTTTTTCTTCTAACAAAGAAGGTGAAAATGTTGCAAAGGCTCACTCGCCACACAGGTCTATTTCCCGCAGAGCCCTCTCTCTTTTACCAAGGAAGGTGAAAATGGTGCATACCTCCCTTGCCACACAGGACTAATCGCCACACAAGACTATTTTTCACACAGGTCTATTTTGTCACAGGAGCTCTCTCGCTCTCTCTTCTTTGTTTTTTTGTTTCAATGATACATTTTTTCCTTCTTTACCAAAGAAGGTAAAAGATGTTGCATTACACTCTAGCCACAAAGGACTAATCGCCAAACAGGACAATTTTCCGCACAGGTCTATTTTGTCACAGGCTTATT
>NW_027179717.1:77500-90000 GCF_036669935.1 Montipora foliosa | reverse complement strand
TCCACAAAATTGGTTTAATTCAGATTTAGACTCTCAGATCTTAGGGCATGCTGTTTCAAAGAACTGCTCCGCTATAGTTAACAATTATTCATCGAAGTGGTTTTCAGTAAAGTGATATGCTAAGACAATTATTCACTGGGGTGAATTATTGTTTTAGTATATACCACACAAGCTAAATAAAAAGGGAACCAAAAACCTACTTCATTTTTGTAAAGTATGGTAGGATGATAGTACTTGGCTAATCACCTCCGAGTTCGCCAATCAACGCGCGCGGAAAGCACTATTCTCTTGTGTGGTATTTAAGCAATAGAGGACTTTTTCCTTGTTCGCATATCCTCATCTAAACACAAAGGGGAGTTTGGAGAATTCGAGACGGTTATGCAAACCCGAGACGCAGTCGAAAGTTTGCATAACTGTCGAGAATTCTCCCTACTCCCCGAGTAATGAGGCTATGTAAACACGGAAAAAAGTCCTGTATTGCTTTTATAAACTATCTCTCAAAAATAATTCGACAAATGAACCAAAATGTTGTTTTTCTCCGTCTTGATTGAAACAGATTTTCTTGATACACGGCAAATAACCAATCAAAATTCGTGTGATGTCACAGCCGTGCTTACATGCTCTCATCTAAGCACAGCTATTGACCAATGGGAGTGCGCTTACTATCCTAATTATTTTATAATGCTAAATCAAGCTATTTTTCGTATAGTTAGTTCGTGGGGACGGAAAAACCAGTTTGTTCGCAGTCTCTTCGGGCGTAGTGTGTTACATTACGTTAAACAAATTTAGAGGATAAATATCAAAATCAAAAACTAACGAAAGGTAGAAGTGATCCCCGCACTTATCTCGACAATTTGAGCAAAATTCTCTTACAAACACCTCAAAATTTCATGTGGTTCCAACGGGATTCGAACCCATGACCTCTGAGATGCCGGTGCAATACCATACCAACTGGCCACCCAGTTAGGAGCAGGTCAATTTGTTGCCTTTACGTCTTCCCGTGAAAGGAGTGATATACGATGGAATAAGTGTTTCATAGATAAATTATTTGACTCAGTATTAAACAGTTGGCTTCAGCATTACAGCTAGTAAGAGTTAAGACCCGAGCGGCACGATTCTAAAGCTTCGGTAATTTATCAAATAACGTTTCACCCCAATTACCCCAGACAAGATTACAATAATCAAAGTGAGGTTAAATTTAGGTAATGTATATGACTAACGGTCCCATTCTTTTTATTTCGCCCATCCCAGAGCGACCTTTTAGATATTTCTTTCGGAAAATCTAAGGTGGCATCAATGACTATCTCAAGCGATTTGACATGCTGAAGAGAGTTCCTCAATAGCAACGCGCAAGTGGGTTTAATAAGGTACTCAACTTTTCCTGCAGCCAATTGGTATAATTTTGGTTTTAGCACTATTTAAAGTTAGTATAATTTAATAGGTAAATGAGCCCTGCTTCAAACGCCAGCTTCTACCGTGTCAAACTTAAATGAATTTGAAATTGATTTTATCAAACGAGTTCATAAAGGTCGAATAACCACCGTGATAGATTTGGAAAGCTGACCTTTCGCTCCGACGAAGGGCTAACGCTCACAACGTCAGCTTTCCAAATATTTCACGGTGGTTATTCGACCTTTATCAACTCATTTGATAAAATCAACTTCTGTTTCAATCTCCCACCGACGCAGTACCACAGTTTCTTTAGAAACTAAAATTTTGTTAAATGAATTTGACCTGCGAGTGGTACGACAATAACATGGGAGTGGTTTCAGACATCGAATTAAATTCAGTCGCGCCAATTCAAAATAAATAAAACGACAAAACACACCTTCCATCCAACGGTCAGCTACAGCATGCGCAGAAGAATCAGTAGCGCGAAATTTGAAACTGGCCTAAGGAGGCCAAGAGTATGAGATAACCCCCAAGCCCCGCACCGCCATCTTACGTGAATTTAATCGTTGCACAAGCAGCTGACCTCTCGATGGACAAGAGATGTAGTTTGAAGCCGGAGTAAGACTACATGCCATTAAGAGGAAATTCCTGAACATGGCGGGCGGACAATGGTCTACACATCAAAACTGAAAACAGAGCTCTTTTGAACTCTGGTATTCTAAAGGCATAAAAAATGGGATTGACGAGTGAGTTTGCGAAAAGTAAACAGAGAGCAACCAAAGGTGAACGAATAATTGTTCCATGGGGAACTTTGTCGTAGAAAACCGACTCCACATTGCCGGCAACAGACCACAAAACGATATGTGGTAAGGACAGCATCAAAGACACACTCGTCACAATGAACAATGTCTTTGTCAGTTTTCTTTCTTTACTGACTCCACCATGGCGCCGAGGATGTGTTCCCCAGTTAATTTTAGCAACGATGGACGCGTAGGAAACAAGGATAATGAGAAGACAGCAAGATAAAACTGAATTTATGAGAATGAAGAAAGGCAAGTAGCCACCGTACCAGAATAAGAGGATATCCGCAGCCACCCATATCCCCGCTGTAAACCAAACGGCGAAAACAGCCGTTCCAATGGTCCTCTTTTTCATGAGGCGATGCTTAAATGGACGAAACGTTGCGTGTAAACGCTCCAACGAAATAACAACAAGGCTTACGAAGGAGGAATGCAAAAAAAACGGTGCCAAATGACGAAAAATACCAGTGGTCAAGTTCCCGACGGCAAACCAAAACTGCCATAAGAAGATGTCCCCCTTCGGACAAAGAAAACCCAGATTATAGACCAGCATGGATGGAGAGAATAATCCAGCAAAGAGATCAGCAACTGTCAAGTTGATTACCAGGTACATGTGACGCTTGCGAAGACTGCGGTCTCTTAAGAAAACAATGATTGAAAGGCCATTCAATATCACTACAGTAGCCGACACTGTGTATAGTACCAGCTGCCAGGTGATGCACTCTGATCGAGATATACTCGGCTCAAATAACGTGACGTTTTGCTCACCAAAGAATGTCGAATTACCCAATTCAGCAGCCATCGATACCTGAAAAGAAAAATCGCTAGTAAGATATCATAGCCACGTGTATGAATTTTCCCACTGTGACACCATCATTCGTTTGCATAAAAGACTTTAATTATGACTACAATGAGGTTTTCGAGTTGAAGACGCGACTAGGGAAGGATCGAATAAAAAGCTGCAAAAGCTCGGGGATAGCCACTGTGTCCGCAGAATCCTATTTTAATGATTTTGAAATCGAATTCAGCTGAACTGGAAGCTAACTATTCGGTTTTAGTATCACCCAACTAGTGGACTAATGCAAATC
The DNA here is from genome assembly GCF_036669935.1 of Montipora foliosa. NCBI lineage: Eukaryota > Metazoa > Cnidaria > Anthozoa > Scleractinia > Acroporidae > Montipora > Montipora foliosa. The sequence goes on along the minus strand of NW_027179717.1, from coordinate 86,720 downwards.
CTGCATTTTGATTGGCTAAGCTACTAGAGGACTGTTAGTAACAGTCCTCGAGTAGCGAAAAGCGTGCGTGACGCTTTCTTTCGTTTTATTCCCAAATAAATATTCCTTTAACTCGTATTTGCTAACTTCATTATTGCCTTTTCTGTCCGACTAGTTGGGTGATACTAAAACAATTAGACCCTTCGCCCTCAAGAGCCACGGGTCTAATTGTTAAATATCCTTCTATTTTCTTTACCTTGATTATATATTGAGCGGTAAAGGAAATCATCCGCTGTAGTACAAGGAAACGGATTCCCGTGCAAGCCCCTTGGAATAAAATTCTACTAGACGACCGCCGGAAATACGTCGGCGTTCGCACATTTTATATTTAACGCTGAATGACTTAATCCCTTTTATCGGCTCTGAGCGCTCTTTGAGTATACAGTAAACTAACCGAATTACTGCCGTCTTTTCGGCTCATCACCTGGAGAAAAAAATACGCTAACATAAACAAAAGATGGTTTTCACTTGACGTCACAGCAGCCATGTTGGTGCACAGAACAATAGAGAAAAACGTCTTTCGGGAATTTGACGGTATTATAATGCAAAACATGAACCATAATTTGCCAACCTCGTTCCCAGGGTCTCCTCTGGTTTCAGCATGGTGGCGGGTCGGGAGAAGACCCTGGCACACAGCAGATCATGTGATCAAATTGGCCATCGAGTTTGGACAAATATGAAAATTTTACAAAATGGCGGCAAGGAATAAGGTGAGAGAAATCTGGGTACGACAACTGCCATCAAGATAATACAAACAAAATGACGTACACGGGGAAAACCACTTGCGGCTAAATACAGGAACTGCTTCGACCAGCGGTCTGGCTGAAAACATTGGTTTGGTGTTGGGGCTCTCATTCTGGCCTGCGCAAATTTGTAATATGTATACAAGTAAATGAATGGGACAAGGTCGGAGCCATTCCTGTATTTAGCCGCTGCTGGGGAAAATTTGTTGTAAGAAACCGAAAATACGGATGGATGAATGCACGAGCAACGGAAATGCAGTAGATGACAGAAAAATCTTGTTTTGCTTTTCATTTTAAGTTGTTTTAAAGCAATGCAAGTTTATATGCGGCTATTATTTCTTGGGGCTGTGGTTTTTAAACAGCTTGGAAACAGCCATCGCACACAGTTTCACCCGTAACATCACAAACATTTGATTCCCGTAAAATCCAGTGAGCTAAGGTTTAATGAAAGCCCTGGTTCTAGCTATTTAGTCACGGGGCTATGTTCACTGTCTTCTGTAAATATATAGTTTACATTGTATTTCAGTTTTTTTAATCAATTCAACCTGATTCAACTGACAGTAAAATTATTTTCATACACTTGGATGATTATCTGATTTCTTATCGGTGTATATGAACCTTCTGACAGCGACTTTCCCCACTTTATATTGACCCAAAGCTATTTTCCTGAAAGCAAGTATTTTACAACATATTTTGTTTTGAGAATCTGCTGTACTTCATTTTCACAGTGAAACTAGTATTTGAATGCTCTCTTGTCGTTTTATCTCTCGTCTCATAGATTGACTGCACGTATTATCATATCAGTGTAAAATCAGTATTAGAATTCTTTTCTGATTGCTAACAGGGAACCACAGCATGTTTTCAATCACGGTGCCCACATTCTTAGAATTAGTCATTGTAAATATATTTTGTGGTAAGTTCACGTAATCAAGCCAAAGTACGTTGCTGAGCATGCTATTTCATGGCAATAATCTGCTTCTTGTGCTGTTCAAGCTATGAAAAGAATTTACCAGTGGAGACAATGTGATGTCTTTGGAATGCTGCTCGTGAAATCTGTTGGGCATAATTCGAAAAGGGCGCAAGTTGTGCAAGTCCTAAACATGAGCATCTCATCATTTTAGCAGTTCTTGTAGAATGAGCCCAAGGTAAGGGGTGGATCTTTGTTGTTATATGAAAATGGCTTTTAATCTGGTGAATCCCAGGTGCTGTTTTGGAGGCAGTGACACACTTTGTTTTTATATTTGCCCCATTCCGTAAACTACATTTTTGTTTCGTATCTATTTTGGCTTCAGGGTGAACTATTTACAGAGTGAGATTGAAAAGCCAATCAAAACAGAGTATTTTTTTTTCGACATTAAACTAATCAGAGTCGGCATCAGAGTTTTGTGTGCGAGGGTTGTGCCTGGCCCAGGGTGTTCTCCCGACACGCCGCCATGTTGAAAGCCGAGAAGACCCTGAGAACGAAGTTGATAATTTGCTATTGTTTTGTGCAACAACATGGCCGTGTCATCACGTTTGAAAACCATCTCTGACAACGTTGTTTTAAATAAATAGAGTCAAGTTGTACCCACGTTTATTACCGTTACCTTATTCGAATTTGGTGGAAACTAGGATTTGCGTTAAACTTATGAAAATTAATTCCTTTGATTCTCACACTCTTGACTTTGGCTAATTTCAGGCGCCAAAAAATTGCTTTGGCAATTAAGACTATAACCGCTGGACTCGGTTACCCGAGACAGCCCTATTCCCCGACACAACTAGGCATGACTATTCCGGGGGTAGTGGGTGAGGGCTAGGGGGTAGGGGGTGAAGGGTACAATAAATGAAGCAATCCAAACCTTATGCGTACATTGAAAAACTGAAAATACGTATCATCATTTACCCAGATATCCAGAAATTGGACCGACACATCTTAAAGGGAAAGTACCGTCTAGAAAAAGTTTCTCTGAATCGAAAGTTCTTTACCTGTATTGTCATACTTGACCACTCATTTGGACTAAATGTGCTTAAATAGCCAACAATAACGCTTCAAAAATAATCACTTCTTTCCATCCATCACACTGACATTTCCCTTTTTATTTAACTTATACGACGTACAGTCTACTTTAGACTTCAAATCTACTTCAACGAAACAAAGATATTAAAGAAGCTGAGCAGCTGCACAATTGTTGGTTTTCACTCACGTGATCAACAGCCATGTTTTTCAACGAAAACAAAAGGAAGTGTTTGCATAATAGAGTTAAATTCCCGGACCATTTGGTCGGGGCACCAACATGGCCGTCTTTTCTTTGTTTAGGGGCACCAACATGGCGGTCGTGACGTCATGTGAAAACCGAGAATAGGCGAGGCAAAGAGACGAACCTAGATCGATGACTTCACCTTGCAGTTTCCGATATCCACTAGACTAACGAGACAACCTCCCCGAAAATCGAATTTTTTAGAGTATTGACATAGTAGTACCCCGCAAAACAATTGAAAGTTAACCGTCTTCAACGGGGTTTTTAGACCTAAATACTGTAGATCAGCGCGGCATAGCTTAGAAACGCTATTTCTTGTTGAACTAAAGCTGTAATTCTGCCTGTTTTCATTCTTTTTAGAGCGGTAAGCTTGTCAATATTAACATGGAATATTGCGTCGTGTAATTGTTACGAAATGTCCAATGTCAGTTTGAGGCATGGAAATTAGCGTTGACCTTCAAAAATTGAAATCCGCCATCTTTGTTTTTGTGTATGCAAACGAGGCTACGACGTAGCAATAGTCAAGGATTTCTCCGGATGACCAAATGTACTTGAAAACACAGGCGAGAAGATCAATACTTTGTAGACTTGAATCTTAAAGTGCCTATCACCTTAACACACTTTTTCAATATATTTATTCTCCGAAATCATCCCAAATACATCGTGTTGTTTTTAGAACATTTAGATTGAAATTTCACTCTTTCATTGGCTTTGAAAAACGGGAAAAGTGATCATACCGTGATTGATAACCGAGCAATGAAGGGGAATGGGTTCTATACCGGGTTGACGTCACAAATTGATTTGCATCGCTGTTTTCAAAGAACTATCTCAATGAAAATTAATTTGTGACGTCAACCCGGTATCGAACCCATTCTCCTTCATTGCTCGGTTATGGATCAAAGTATGATCACTTTTCCCGTCTTTGAAAGCCAATAAAAAAGTAAAATTTCAATCAAAAGGTTCTTTAAACAACACGATGTATTTGGTACAATTTCGGAGTATAAATAAAGAGGAAAAGTGTGTTGAGGTGATAGGCACTTTAATCCAAAGGCTAAATTGTTTTGACATTGGCTCCACCTCTGAACAAATTTACCTCGTGGTCGTTAAACAGGGTTTTAAATGTGAGTTATATGCAGGAGTTTTACAAAGTGAAAGTGAGCTTGCAGTGCTATCCCGCGCTCATTGCTGTGAAATAAATGACTGGAAATCAAGCTTAATCTGTCTACCGTGGCTTTCTACGAGATCCCTGTTACAAATTCAAAACAAACGATCGATTTATATATTTCCATCAAATGATGAGAGTAAATTGCTTCAGTAGTTTCTATACTGCTAACAAAATTTAACCACATTTAGTTACGTTTATTAGCGCATAACAGTGAAAGTCGTCTATATATGGCTTGATTCAGTTTTCGCGCTCCAATATGATGATAAATTGGACTAGTGGACTGAGATTTCCGTATGAAGCGAATGTTACCAAGACCAATATTCATATACCTGAAGATCCCGCTTGAAGTCCTCCTCGGTAAAATGACAGACCCGAACAGACAATATGGCAGTCAGGTTTTCACGTTTCAGGAGTCCATTCACGATTTGTTTCCGTCGGCCAACTTTTCTTTAAATTTTATTTTTCCGGGGTAAGCTTCGGTTTTTTTACTTTTATACGTGTTCTCAAGTTTCATCCCCATCGAAAGCGTACACCCCAACACCGGTAATTGTTGATGTGAAAAAGTCATTGAGCAACATCTGAAAGTTTCGTCGGCTTATTCTAAACTAAACGTTTCCCCGTGTGAAATCAAACAAATGCGTTTGCTGAAGCATCGAAGACGGGTGTCGCTGAAGGAAGAAAGTGAAAAAGGTACGCTTGTGAATATTTCTTTGTGGCATGTTCAAGGTTTTTGTCTTTCACATTTGCTCTGGCTGATTTTTGCCGCCTTAGTTTGATTGACTAGAAATTAAATCTATAAGTATTAAGTCACTTGAGCTTCTGTCACACTTATGGCCTACATTGCCCATTACCTATTGAACCACAAGACTGCTTACCATAGTTCATCTCACATTTGAATTTCTCGAGGCAGAAAGGCCACACAAGAATGAGAAAGTGATCGGGGATTGAAGGACTTGCTAAGGTCCCACATGTTTGTTGACTATTTGCTACGTCATAACACGTCATATCCAAGATGGCGCTCTCCAAGTCACGAAAGAGGCAACTATACAGTGCTCTTGTCACATTTTGACAGGGAACTGGACAGAACGGGAATTATTTTCGAATTCCTGGGGAAACGTTTTCGTAATTTAGAGAAACTATTTCTAGACCGTACTATTCCTTTAACTGAGCAGTAATGTGCAGTTTGAATAAAAAGCTGACACCTGACTGGCAAAATTTTGATCTTCGAATTATATCCAAAGACGGTTTGCTTTTAGTGCAAGTTTTGGATTTCACGGTCCGCCATTACTCACGTTCGAAAATGACCGATTGGACCTCAGAGGGTTGGATCGAGGTAAGATGACGTCGGTAAGACTCACTAGCTTAAAACTGCAGCGTGTAAACGCAGCTTATTATACATGCAAAACACGAGTTTAAAAGTCTGAAAGCTCGAAACTCCCGTGTTGCATATTAATTTAGGCGCGTACACACGCATTGCATTCGGTGAGTCTTTGACGTCATCTTATCCTCGATCCAACTCTTTCAAGATTTTTAAAGTTAGTAATGGCGGACCATTAAATAGGAAAATTCCAGTAAAAATAAACAGTTGTCTTTCTTAAATAAAGGCTTAAAACTTCGGTCACTTAGTGTTCATTTAACATAGCTTTGAAATACAAAGAAAAAGTAGAATTTATTTTTGATCATAGTAGCACTTTAAGCAAATGAGTGGAAAAATATCTCGCCCAGGGTAACTCGGGGAGAGGGTACCCAAGACCACATAAACAGGGCCTTATGGTCTTTTAAAAATGACTACAACAACAAGATTCTCCGACGGCGACATCGACGAAACATCACCTCAAAATATAACTTTAGACTATCGTAAGTCTTCAGCAACTATTCCAACTCGTTCACGTCGTACAATGTGGGCGACGTATTGTAAAAATATATTGGTACGAGCGGTTTCACATAAAAAATAATAATAAAGAATGAAAAGTTTTACATTTGAAAACTCACATTGTCGTCAAAACATAAAATTTGGTGATTTCACGTCATTCTTATGCGGAGTACCGAAAAAAATGTGTGCTAAAGTGCGTGCTGCGCGTGCTGCGTGTGCTGCGCGTGTTGCGCGTGCTGCTCGAGCTGCGCGTGCTGTGCGCGTTGCACGCTTATTTTTCCTCTTTAACCAATGATATCTCTGTTTTGTGGCGTTGTTGGTGCAGTCGAAGTCGTCGTTTCTTAAGCTTCCTAATGACATTGGTTGAAAGTGGAAACTGAAAAAAATCGTACTGCACCACGCATTTTAGCTTCTATTTTTGCGGTACTCTGGGTAACAACGACGTCAAAAAACCAAATTCGACGTTTTGACGACAACGTGAGCAAACAAATGAAATGTCAACCTTTCATTCATCATTTTTGCTATTACACCATTCGTACCAATCATTTTTAGCCGGATACTTCGTTTAAATTGTACGACGTGAGTGAGTTGGAATAATCGAGAAGTACTTACGACGGTCACAGTGCAAAATTATATTTTGAGGTGACGTTTTCCTCCATCTTAAAGTCCCTAATGTCTCCAATTCTGTGAAATAAAATTCTGGAGTAAACTGAGAGCGCCAAATGTAAATGCCACTCGCAACCAAACGGAATTTCTGGCGATTGAGTGGTAACGAAAAAGCCTGAAATTGAATATTTCTGCGTCACGAGAGTGACGGGGCCTGGGTTACAATAGGTGTTAGAGAGGGATTATGGATAGTGACTGGTGTATGTAAGCTAGGTATAGCATGTGATTAGTCATTCTAGGTCGACACCGTTTACCGGCAATTTCCGAGATTTTGGACTCGTAGAGCTTTTGTAGCATGGCTGGCCCATGTCTCTTACCCAGAGAGGACAGTTCAGTGCGGCGGCTCTTTGTGTATTCGTCTTCTAGAGGTTACGATTGCCAATTCAGTGCTTGCTGTGGCTTTTCTTGTAGTTTAGTCAAGTTTCCAACGTTACACCGATGCTCAAGTGCTGAGCCATGCTAAGCCTAACTTGTGATTAAGCTTCCTTTATGCTTTTAATTTGTTACATTCATCTGTTACGCAATTAGATACCTTTAAACCCCGAAGTGTTTGCGGCACTGCGTTTGGTTAGGGGAGTACGTTTCCATTTTTCCCACAGCGTTTTTGGTATCCGGCGATGCCGCTAGCTTTGTATTTTCCTTAATTCAATTTATGTGCACCAATAGTTGCGACTTTTATCCAATATTCACGCTTGTAATGTTACAACGGGGTGCGGCCGAGACTCCCAAAATAAACCTAATGGTATATTTCTCTCGCACCTGTAGCGTGGTGAAGCTGAAATTATAAGATAGTTTGATCTTTGTCGAAAACACCATAACAACTATCACATGTTTTTAGTGACTTTCTAAAAGTTGTTTGTCACATAGTGATCTAACCATATGAAGCAATTATAAATAAGTCACCAGTCGAAAACAAAACGAGTTTTCGCCAGCGAATAAGCATTTTGAGACAATTCGTGAGTTTTGGAGATTTGGGTAAGCTTAGGAAACCACAATGACAACTACGTATAAGGGGGCCATTAGGGTCAAACCGCTCAAAACCGAAAAACCTCTGCACAACCGCAGGCAAAACCCTCAAAATCAAGTTTTTAAAACCATGTTAAAACTAATTCACTGGTAATATGAGTAGCATACGAACTTGGGTTAATTCCAGAAATGAGAATGATGCTATAGAATATTTGCACGCGGCTGACACGCATGATTTACGAACCTAAAGCGTACATCAAATTGGAGAAACCGCATCGGATATTTAAAAAAATAAAACTTTCCCTTTTGCATAAAACCAAATGCGAAAAACAGATCAATATTCGTCGTGCGTAGTTTTTCCAGCATTTTTTTTTTTCCAATAAACGTAGAAAGTTGTGCTTTGTCATCAATGTGTTTAATAATAAAACAATTATCCTGCTCAATCTTGCCAAATATCGCCTGATTTTAGCCAGCTCGGCTAATTATCAGGCGATATTCCGCGCGATTTCGCAGGATAATTGTTAACTATTCACCTCCGAGAAACTTGCGCGGGATTTGCGCCCGAAAATATTGTAATCGTTGGAGGAATAATGAGTTAAAATCACCTTTTTGTGCTATATCATCTAACTGTTTTAGTATATACTAAAACAACTATTTATGTCTGTGTCGGTGGCTAGAGGTTAATATTTACCTCGCCGCTTTGCGGCACGGTAAATAATATCCACCACTAGCCACTTCCACTTCGGTGAATAGTTGTTAAATAGCGACACGCAAGTTAACTTACAACTCGTCATGACGACTTAAAAGAGTCGCCATAACGAATTATAACTCGACCTATGAGTCGCCATAACATGTTTTAAGACGATTAAAATTTGCCATAATGAATTATAAGTCACGGTGACGTGTTATAAGTCGATTATAAGTCATCATGATGAGTTATAAGTTGATTTGTAAGTCTTCTGAAATGATTAAAAATGTCGAAGGACTAAAAAGTCTTTTTCATGGGACGTGTTTTAAGTTGTCTAAAAGTCGTTTTTACATGGTTAAAATTTTGGGATGGATTTCCCGTTAGGGGCTCCACATTGCTTAATTCTCTTTCCGTATTCGAATCTTGAACTAAGAGAGAAATGTTATCACGCTGCATGCTTGAAAATTTGCCGGTGTTTAACTGTATCAGATAGAAAATAAAAGGGGAAGATTCCCACTTTATTTTCTCTTGCTACATCATAACAAAGTTATTCTCACCTTTATATCCTTTGTAGAGAATTTTTCTTAGGAGAAAGTGAAATGCTGGTATTAAAGCAATGCGACAGTACTCGACACTTTTTCAAACGTCTCGCATCCGACACAGTAGAGACTTTTAAGATCTACGATTAAAACGTCACCATCGTATACCCTTCCATCTCATTGAAGTTGTACAATATAAGTGAAGTATTCTAAAATAAATTGTCTACTTGCGGTTTTAGAGTAAGAAAAAGAGAATTGCATGTTCACGTTGTCGTCAAAACGTCAAATTTGGTGATTTGACGTC